>NC_136509.1:67837100-68002100 GCF_053919585.1 Euprymna scolopes
TGTTTCTATAATAAACCTGAATACGTGGAAAAATTGGGAAAATCGGCCATGATGAAAACTAGTAAAGCAGCCCGGGCGGTAACTGGTGGTGGTATAAAATTTGAAGGAGAAGTTGTCCTCCCGATAAAATTGAAAGGGATTTCGAAGAAATTAAAAATATTCGTACTAAAAAATAGTGAAAATCTGTTTGGAATAGATTTAATTGAGAAATTCGGACTATGTGATAAGCCAATCAATACATTCTGTAAAAAATTAGAATGTTCTTCTCCAACAACAGTAAATATAAAAGACGATTTAAAAGAATTATTTCCTGAGGCATTCACGACTAACTTAGGTCGCTGCAATAAATTCAAGGCCTCGTTTGAACTTAAAGAAAACGCCAGCCCAATTTTTAGAAAAAAGCGAAATGTTCCGTTCGCTGGGTTTGAAAAGATTGATAAAGAATTAAATAGATTGGAACAGACGGGAATTCTATCAAAAATAGAACACAGCGAGTGGGCAGCCCCCACCGTATACGTAAAGAAAAAGAATGACGAAGAGTGTGCGCAGACTTTTCGACCGGGGTCAACTCCCTATTAAAAGATCACCATTACCCCCTACCAAGCCCAGAGGAAATATTCACGAAGTTGAATGGGGGGTAATATCTTCTCCAAGATAGACTTGAGCGACGCGTATTTGCAAATACCGGTCGAGGAGAATTGCTCAAAAATACTATGCATCAATACGCATAAGGGATTATACAAATACAACCGATTGCCTTTTGGCATCAAAGTAGCACCTGCCATCTTTCAGCAAGCGATGGACACCATGCTAAGTGGTATTGAGTGCGCATGTGCATACCTGGACGACATTGTTGTCAGGAGCAAATCCCTAGAAGAACATAAGGAACATTTGAAACAAGTATTTACTCGAATACAAGAATTCGGCTTTAAAGTAAAAGAAAGTAAATGTGACTTTTGTATGAGCGAGATTAAGTATCTTGGACACATAATAAACAAACATGGACGACGTCTGGTCCAGTAGGTGAAAACTATTATTTAATTGTAGTGGATAGTTTCACAAAATGGCCGGAGGTAATGCGTTGCAGGAATCCAACAACGAACAACTCAATAGGGTTCCTACACGAGTTGTTTGCAAGATTCGGTGTACCAGACACACTGGTCACTGACAACTGAACGCAGTTCACATCCGCAGAGTTTAAGGAATTTTGCGACACGTTCCGAGTGAAGCACATCACGACTCCGCCGTATCATCCAAGGTCGAACGGCCTCGCGGAAAGGTTCGTGGACACGCTAAAACGAGCGTTAAAGAAATCCATTGGAACACCAACAGAAAAAGCTTTGCAACAATTCTTGCAAGTATATAGGATTACACCACATCCTAGTACACCATCAAACATATCACCAGCTGATCTAATGTTTGCCAGAAAGGTAAAATCAGCGTTTGACAAACTATTGCCATGGCAGGCAATTATCCGAAACACTACACACACGAGAAGAAAGAAATATAACTCGGGAGATCGAGTATATTTTAAGTGCTACAGAAATAACACATCTTACTGGGAATGTGGAGTAGTGGATAAACGCATTGGTGATTGTACATACATGATTAAAGGTCCACAGAATATACATAAAAGGCACCTAAATCAGATAAAAAAACGTCATATCCAAGATGATGATGATACGACAACAGTCGAAGAGGAGGACACCATAGATATCATATACGAATCTTTTAATTTGGAACCGCCTCAAAATGCACCTGAACCCCGAAGATCAGGTAGGAAAAGAAAAGTGAATGAACCATTAATGGTAAACCCAAAAAGAAAAAGATATTGAAATCTGTGTGACTTCAAATCTTGAGAGGGGGGTGTTGTGGTGGAAACCACTTATTTGCATATGCGAATAACATAACACTATAAATGGCAAGCCTAGGTTGGCCTTGGTGTGTCTTACTCAAATGCCACCGGAAGTGACGCCGAAGAGCGTACATGCCCTCCCACCAAGACTCTCTGACTCGACACCGTCATTTGTACATATTGTAAATATACCTTTTCTTTAATACACTTATTATTTCGTTATTTTGTTGTTTGCGTCTTCATTGTATTTCCTTACTAATTATTGTTCAACCTTGCAACCACAACAATTATTATGATTGTTATTGTTATTATTATTATCATTATTGTTATTGTTATTATTATTGTTACTATTATTTTTATTGTTATTATTATTATTACTATTATTATAATTATTATTATTATTAGTAGTAGTAGTAGTAGTAATGGTAGTAGTAGTAGTAGTAGTAGTAGTAGTAGTAGTAGAAGAAGTAATTACTGGGAGGTTTCACACACAAGTCTCACCATATTTCCCGTACTCGCCACCATTTCAAAACATTTGCAAAATTATTTGCGTTATCGCAACAGCGGTTTACGATTGATTTATCGTTGTTAACGACCATTGGTTTTCACTGGATTTTGAGTGGCAAGAAGCCTCCCCAAAGTCCTAATCTTTTTTGCATTCATCCAGTGTCGTAAGGGTGGGGTCTGGTTAGTGGTTTCTTTCCTCGATCTTTTCATTCTCCTTGAAGTTCTTTAAACTCGCCTTGTTTTTTATATCTAGTTGAGAACTTGAAAAAAATTACTAAACATTAAATTAAAACTGACAATTAGTTGCAAACATTTTAAACGATATAGTACGCTATAATTATACTAAGTCTGATCAATCTAATAGAAAAGTTGGTACTCCTGCAGTATTTTACCCACCGATTTCACGATCTTAGCCGAGCGTTGACGAACGCTTTCGGCGTTAACGCCGACGAAAGCCGAGAATTCGGAGCTACGGTGCAAGAACGCTAAAAGTATGTGAATAGCAACAACATTACAAGGAAAAGATATTACACACACACAACAAAATGGATAAAATTAATACAAAAAATTTGGACAAAATAAATCACAAACACTTACCGTAAGTTTTTTTTAAAGTAAAATAAATTTATTTTGTTGAATATTTTTTTTTTGTTTGGTTCATTTTGTTTTCCGATAGCTTTTTTTTTGGGGGGGGGGTAAGCAACAGTAATAATAAACACTTCAATGTTGTTGTTTTTTTGTTTGTTTTTAACAAAACGTTATTAAACAGTAACAACAATGTTTTTTTTTTTGTTTTTTTTTTAGTAATGTTTGTAGGGGGGGGACAACAATTACTGTTTATCTTTAGTTCCGACTGGAAGATTTTCTACTGACTGTAGAGGCAAAGTAGGGAGCAAAGGGTTTTCAGAGGATGTGGAAAGAAGCTCCTTCCCAACCGGGTAGCCTTCCGCGATTTGATTCATTATGGAGACAAAAGGGTTGTGTCCAAATTTTTGTCTCCACATAAATTCGCATAAATATGTTTCCAACAGCTCCCGTTTTTTTTTTTTATCGCTAAATTAAATAGCTGAAATGAAAGGCTGTGTATTTTTACTTTGAAACAATAAAATAACTGAAATGAAACGCTATGTGTGTAATTGCAATGAAAATTATTCGTCTGAGTGCTGCGCGTTCGTTTGAAGCGCCCTGATTGGCTGATAGAGTATCGCTCGCCATGTTCCGGCGTTTTCCGACGGATGTCGATCAACGCTCGGCTAAGATCGTGAAATCGGTGGGTAAAATACTGCAGGAGTACCGAAAAGTTTTAAGCCCTAACTCCCTTTCCGTTTGTGCACTCATACGCATATACTGACACATGTTTCGTCGTCTACGACTCATATGAGTGGCTGAATCTAGTGAGATTCGAAATTGGGACCTCATTGTGAGAAGCGTAAACCTCTACCACCAGGCTATCTCGCACGACTGCGGAATGTTTCGCTTTTTTATGTAGATGTTATTTGTTTTTGTTTTGCGATACTTTTTGGATGAATTCAACTATTTATACGAAAAGGGCATTTTTACCTAAATGCGAATTGGAAATAACTTTCCCTTTGACCAATTTGGGAGTACCAAATTCGTCAAAGGGAAAACGTGATGCAATGGGGAAAAGGGCGACTGATTAATTATAATGCATCAAAAACCAGGTTTTTCTCCTTTCATCATAATCGCTCTGGCCCTCTCACACCCCAATTGAAATGAATTGCTCTCGTTTTGGGGAAACTGCCTGCCTTGACAAGCTTCTCCCGATCTGAAATGGAACACATGCATCAAATCTGTTGCCAAGATCGCTGGAAAAATGATTGGATCACTCTACCGTTACAGTAGGTATCTCACTGCCAATGCAAGTGCGTTATAATATGGAGTACTGTTGCTGTTTGACGTGCTCTATACTGCTTTACAGCGTTCAAAAGCAGCTTCCAAACCTAGTATATGATGCTCTTTTCTCTGTTCTGCAACCTCTTTTCTACAGACTAGACGTTGCCAGCCTGCCTCTGCTCTATCACTATTTTCCTTGCAAGTGATCCACTGAACTTCAATCTATGGTGCCCATTGCCAAAATTTAATGAAAAACACTCGACTAGCTACACCACAATATATGATTTCCCCAACTCTCTATCTGTGCCTAAATCTAAATAGAGATTCCATGACCAAAGTTTCTTTCCCAGAAATGCCCCCCCTGTGGAACACTATTTCGTTGACCTGCTGGCCTGTTTCCCTACTGAATGCAACAGAGTAGCCTTTAAATCAAATGTAAACAAGTTCTTGTTGAACTGTCATCTGTAAATCATCAAATTCTACCTAATTTACACCGTTAACGATTAGTACACATCCAACTTACATTCTTTAACATTAATCCTCCACTGGTCTTCGGGCCTTGATAATTGGTGACTCACAAATAAAAAACATATGAGAATTGTGATATTTGTATAAAAGTGGATAATAATGAAGAAATTTAAAGGAAGTTCCAAATAAAGTTTAGGCTCGATGAAAAAAAAAAAAACGCTGAAAAAAAGTACAATCCAAAGAAAATTTTTAAATTATAGTTTGTCTATGAATATTATTTTCCTAACTACTTTCCCCTGTGTATAGGAACCATTCTTTGAAATTCCATGTAATAAGCAAAGTTTTAACTTTTCAACTTGTACTCCATGTTAAATCAAATTATTGTAAATTTTAATTTACAAAATTAAAACCGAATTTCTCATATAAATACTCTACCTCGAATATTAAGCTTTTGCGATTGTCCTATAAATATTAGTATTAAGTATATTATTATAATCACTTTAATTTTACAAAATTATTCAATTTGTAAACTAGAAAAAGTTTTTAAATTTTGTATTTATATATATATATATATATATATATATATATATATATATATATATATATATATATATATATATATATATACTAGCAGACTGCTCCTAGTTGCCTGGTCATAAAATACCCTTAAATATGGTATAATAAATCACACAGATTTCGTATTTATAGAGCATATTCTCTATCACCCAATAGATAGTAGTGATTTCAAAAGTAAAAACATGAATTGTGTGTCATCAGCTAAAATCGAAACCAAAATATATAACCTTCCAGCTTTATAGGTTAGCATATGATCATACGCATACAAAATATGAAAAATATAATGTTGTTTAACCTATAACTTTTAAATAGCACATGGTACAGGAAAACGGATATAGTCGACTTAAGCCAGACGAATTTTTGTCCAATTTAGACCCCGTTAACAGTTATTTTGCCGGCTAAAATCCGAACCGAAACTGTGCTACGGATTCAAATACCCTATATATCAAATTTTAACTCCGTACACTAAATATTCAGATAGGAGTTTGGTAGAGATTTTTGCACACACACTGACTAGGTCACTGATATATATATATATATATATATATATATATATATATATATATATATATATATATATATATATAAAGAACTTGTTGTTGTTGAACTTGAAGACGACCATATTGTAGTCAGGTGGAAAACAGGGAAACGGAACAGAGTTCCACGGGCGTGCAATTCTAAGAAAGAAGTTTTGTTCATTTAAGTTTAGGCAGAGATAAAAGTGGGGGAAATTATTGATGGTTGTTTCAGCTAGACGAGTGTTTTTCATGAACGTCAGGGCATGGGGGGGACTATAGTTTGGAGCTTTGACGATCACTTGCCATGACAATAGCGATAAAGCAAAGATAGGCTCGCAACGTCCCTTCTGTGAGAAAGAGGTAGCAGGGAAAAGAAAAGGGCATCCCTGATTAGGCTACGAAGTCTCTTTTGAAGTCTGTCAAGGCAGGATAGGTGCTTCTATCAGCTTCTGCCCAGATGTGGCAACAGTACCTTATCGTTGGCATGTACTTGGCTCTTATACAGGTAAAGAATTGCATCAGCAGTGAGATATCTTCTGGAGCGGTAAAACAATCCCACCATTTTCCCAGCAGTCCTGGCAACGGATTTGATGTACGTGTTCCAGTTTAGGTCACGAGTAAAAATCAGACCTAGAAGTTTGCCAAAACATGAAGCTTTATCAAAATGAAAGCCATTCGTTTCGATTCACGACAGACGGTAATCAGAGCGTTGATGACGAAAAGATAGAAGCTCGGTCTTAGATGTATTAAAATTAACCAGCCACCTTATTCCCCATTACACCACGTGATCAAGATCAGAGACAAGAGAATCAGAGAGAACTTAGTCGTTTACTGCCTTTGAAGTGTTGCCAGAGATGTTAGTGTCGTCAGGATACACGTGTAGGAATGATCTTAGGCATATATGTATGCATATATATATATATATATATATATATATATATATATATATATATATATATATATGTTTGTGTGTGTGTGTGAAAAATTAATTGAACTCTAAAAATATGGAATATTAGTTTATGGAATCATGGATAAGCATGGAAACAGTCTAGTAATACATACACGTACACATCATTGAATATAGAGAAATAAAAGGGAACAAACCGTATTATGTGTTCATCAACGTTTCGTTTTTATGTCGAGACTTCCTCTGGATGAATAAATATATTGCGATCTATTCGTTCAACCATATTCATTTGATGTAAATAAGCTTTATTAAACAAAACTGAACATTTTATGCAGTAACGCGTGCAAGGTAATCTGAGGAAGAACGCATGTGTGAGAGAGGGTGGTATTAATGTGGAAATTGTATGTAGTAGGTTGAGTGTGTGAGGAGAAGAGAAGTTTAGATGTAAAACCGGGAAAGAGTAGGAGGCAAGTAGTTGGTGTGAGCCAAATTCATGAAGGATAAATTGCCGCCAGATAAGCAGTCCAAGATTAAGAGAGAGAGAGAGAGAGAGAGAGAGAGAGAGAGAGAGAGAGAGAGAAAGGAGGAATAGATAGGGTAAGAGAGATTAATATAAAGAGGAAGAGGATTGAAGATAGAAGAGGTGATGTGGATAGAAATATAAAGATAGGGATATGAAAATATGGTGTCTGGTACATATGTAGAAATAAAAATAGAGAGGGTGAAATAATAGAAATATGCAGATGAATTAGAGAAATAAGGAGAAGGAGAGAGAAAGAGAGGGAGAGAGAGGGGGAGAGAGAGATGCAGTGAGGGACAAAGCGACAAAAAGGAAAATATAAAGACACAAAAATATGTAAAATTAATTTGATAAAAATGAAATTATTAAGAGATAACAGCTAATATAAAAACAACAAAAGTATCAAATATGATGAAAAAAAATTATTTTGCCGTATTTAAGGTTAAAATTAGGAAATTGTTGATATAAAATCGATATGCGATTTATTTATATTCTACTTTGTTTTTAGTATTGATATTTTTTGTTCTCATTGATCGATTTTGTTTATTGATCAATTTTTTTTATTATTATTTCTATCATTTCACGCCGCATATATTTTGTTTGTTGTTATCTCTTTAATCCAGCCATATTTAATCGTTATGTGGATTTGTTTGTAGTCCGCCATTTTGACTTTCTTACCTTCTTCCTAACCCGACAACAGAGCGCTATTATTACATAAACGAAAGATAAACAATTATGAAAACCGAGTCGAAACAAAACTGAATGAATAAATGAATAGCAAGGAGTTGTTATATGCGCTGCATAATGCACAAATCGTCTGGCGACAAACCCCAAATCCCATTAGCTGAGCCAGGGTGAATTGGGATGTCCCTGCGTTGAACTACGACGCAAGTAAACAAGCCATTTGTAACGATTTGAAAAGCTTCTGCGACGAATAGAAAGTGGAGAAAATGACAGGACGCTTAAGAGCTTTCTTAGAATTACTGAGTCTCTCTCTCTCTCTCTCTCTCTCTCTCTCTCTCTCTCTCTCTCTCTCTCTCTCTCTCTCCAGCGTTCAATCTTGATCAGCTTATATCTTTAATCAACTCTGCCAATTAACTGTCTCCTCAATAGATAATAAAAGCGCCGTTACGTTTGCCCTTAAAGACACCATTTTAATTCCCAGTTTTCCACATCTCTTCTCCTTTTTCTCTCTTTGTTTTTGGCGCTCCTATCTCTCTCTTTCTCTCTCTCTCTCTCTCTCTCTTTCTCTTTCTCTCCGAACTGAAGTAATTCTTAGCAAAAAAGAATGAATTTGTTTGCTGAACGTAGCAGAAAACGCTGCAATAAAAATGTAGTGATAATAAATTATTCTACAAGAAATGTTAAACTATTCTTCTTCTTCTTCTTCAGGTCTGTTATTGCAGACATCGATGATCATAGCTCTTTTGTCTCCTCTGCATTCGGTCTTTCTGGTGAGATCTATGAAGTCGTGTTTCCGGTGACTGTTGAGACTGTCAGTGAACTTTGCTCATTGTCTTCCTCTGCTCTTTTTTTCCGGCGATTTTTCATAACATCAAGCTTTTTCCCAAGCCGCCCGCCTGTACTAAATGGCCGAGAAACGTTAACTGTTTGCTATGGATGGTATTGAGTACTCTAGCTTATGCATGCCTTCTTCGTTTGTCTCTTTTCTTTCCATGTGATTCGTAGAATTCTCCTTAAAAACCATATCTCGGCTGCTTCTAAATTAACGTCAGGGAAATAGAGGAAAACTGCATTAACTTTATAAGATTTTAATAATTTCAGAAAATAGATTTTTCATTCCCCACTAATAATATCCAGCATAAAAGAACGGAGCTACGATTCGGATATAACCAATAATCGATCATACATTTCATATTAAAAAAAATATGTGAAATGTGATTTTATTTTTTAATGAACGCCGAAATACACTTTGCAAGTGAAAATAAGATTTCATTATTGTTTTCTCTACATTTAAATAATCTAATGTTTTTGTTTTGTCAAATTACAATTATGATTAGCGTTCAATAAACCATTTCTCATAATAGTAAAGCTATAAACCTTGACCTTGTTATTAACCTGTCTCTACATTGGAACCACACTGACATTGCAGCTGGAAACCGTTTTAAAAAATAATCTAGGTTGGTCTTCCAGCCACGATGTGACTTCGGCAATCAAGGCTGTAGTATCTGGGAAGCGCTTTCCTTCCCAAAACAACTTCATGGCTGGGAAAAGATAAAAGTCAGAAGGTGCAAGGCCAGGTGAGTAGGGATGGAGGAGGCTTTTATATGCACGTGTTTCTGGTCTAGCGACATGCGCGTTGTGGATCGAAGCATTGTCTTCCAGGTTGAGGATACCTTTGCTGATCTTGCCCCCATTTCTTGATTTTGATAGCATCTCTGAATTTCCTTAAAACTGAAGCATGATATATTTCTGTAACTGTAGTGCTCTTTTAGGAAATATGTCATCACTACTTCATCATGGTTCCAGAAGACTGTGATCATGACCTTGCGCGTGCAGGATTGCAATTTGCATTCTTTGGAGGTCGTGAATTCAAGTGATTCCCCATGTATTGAATGGGCTTTGATTCTTGACCATAGTGATAGACCCAGGTTTCATCCTGTGTAAGCAATCTTTTAAAAAACTTTGACTCATCTTGGCGCATCTTGACATTCATCCTCAAGCACTCAGGGAGTTCTCGTTTTTAAAAAGATGTCAACAACCTGAGAATCCATCTGGTAAACACGATGCAAATGCAAGTGGTCATGAAGGATAGTTTCCGCAAACTCTTGAACCATTAGGCTATTTGACACACAGCCACACGTCGATCTTCTAAAATGTCAGCCTCAACTTGACTGACAAATGTCTCATCAATGCCAAAAGATATTTGGAAGCGTTTTCCACAGATTTCCAGCCATGATGTCAACGTTTTACGAAGACATATAAAAGGGCATCCTTACCATATTATTCTTTTCAGTTTATAAAAATTTCCTGTTATATACATCCTTTCAAATGTTAAAAAATGGTCACTGCGCGACACTCAACAGGTTCCATTTCACACCTGATTCTGTTCAACCACCTGCAAATCAAAAACTACCATTAGTCCAGTGTTGTAATTTATCGCATAACCCGTAAAGGCACAAATCATTACATATAAAAAAATGTACGTTTATTAAAACTTTCATTATTATAACTAATAAATTACGATCAACATTTAACATGCCAAAGATTAGATGGACTGAAATAATTACAAGCTTTAAAAGCGAGCTGAAAAAAAAAAGAATATCTGCCTCACTACAAAAATACTAGTTTTATTTTGGTGTCTTAAACCCCACCCCCTATTTTGCTGACGAGGAGACTTTGTTCAAAGAAAATCTTTTATCAAATTATTGTTCAAGACATATTGTTTATTTCAATAAAAACATCGTTTCCGAAACGATCGTACAATCTATTGATTTTGTCTGTTTTCCTTTTGAAACTGATTTTTAATTCACAATTATGAATCGTTTTACTCAATATTAAAATAGCTCTAGGATAACTATACCTATCGAGCTTATATATCTAAAGTACAACGAGCACTGTTGTCTTCTTTTAATAGTATTAATACATTTACGAGTACATTAAAATAAACTCTGCTCTTTAGACTCTAGGACTAATTCCCTCAATATATATATATATATATATATATATATATATATATATATATATATAAAGAGAAAGAAAGAGAGGGGGAGAGAGAGAGAGAGAAAGAAAGATGTTACCGCCACTTTCATCTTTTGTGTTCGTGAAGGAGAGATATATAAACAGTACATAGTAACAGAGGGAGGGCGGGGAAGTATCGTATCAACCTCTCCCCTTTCTGAACTATCCTCTAATGTGTGCTATATTTTTTCTTTCAAGTTATTTTAAGTTGAAATTACATGCTGTGAAAATTAATACGTAAATATTTAAAGAAAAATTTAATAATTTATAATTTTTCCTTTGTATTAAATCACATTAATTAATTACTGCTATATCGACAAACTTGGTTTTTTTTTACACGGTGGTCACCACTTATCAAGGCCCAGAAGCCACTCAGGGATAAGGGTTATTGCAAGTACAGTACATTAGTGTGGAGATTTAATAAAGTGTTTACTTAAGGGGGCGGTTCATTAGGAATTTGTTTACGTTGGACTCGAAGACATCCAGGTTGTAGTCCGGTGGGAAGCAGGCAGATAGAACAGAGTTCCACAGGCGAAAGAAGCTTTGTTCATGGAATCTACGTTTTGATTTAGGCACAGATAAAGAGTGGGGAAAATTTTTGACAGTGGATTCAGCTAGACGGGTGTTTTTCGTGAAAGATTGGCGAGGGGGGACCAGAGATTGGAGTTCAGACGAGCACCCGCCATGGAAATAACGATAAAACAAGGATAGGCTCGCAACGTCTCTTCTGTGGGAGAGAGGTTGCAGGGTAGAAAAAAGGGCATCCCCCACTAAGCCACGAAGTCTATTTTGTACTCTGTCAAGGCAGGATAGGCTGTTTTTAGCAGCTCCTACCCAGATATGGCAGCAGTATTCCATCCTTGGATGTACTTGGCTTTTATATAGATAGAAATGTTGTTGTATATATAGAATAAATAAGACAATAAAATTACAAATGAATTACAAATAATAATTTATCATGAACTGTTTTAAAAGTTGTTATACAAATAAAGTAGGCACCGCCAAAACTGGGGGGGGCAGGTCAGTACTTTTTGACGGACCGTCTTTTTAAAAATCTACCAAAAATCAGGTAATTATCCGATCAATACGAAATTTTCAGCGATTGTTAGGAGAAGAATGAACTTTATAACAGTGTACTTATTTTTCATAAACGATATTTATATATATATATATTTTTGCTTACAAAACCCCCCCTTGTTTTGAAGTGGGAACAAATATGCTTAAAATAATCATCTGAAACTGAACAAGACATATTGTGTTGTTGTAACGGACAGAATTATAGATTTAAAAAAAAAAAAAAAAAATTGTTTGCATACCTTATTTTGACGTCTGAATATCAGAACTTCGATTGTGTTTAATTATCCCGCTTTTGAGTTTTGAAGTGTGAAATTCGGTGAATATGTTAAGTAAAATAATTAATTTAAGTTAAGCAAAACAAAAAAAAAAATTTTTTAATATTTATACGAAAAAAGCCATTTTAAAATTTTTGATAAATAAATTAACAATTTTTTTTTTAGCGAGCCGAATAATTCATGACCATTATTAAACAGGGCATGCTTTGAATAATCGATACAAAAAAAAAAAATTCGATAAATATTGTGCCCTTTGTGTTAAAAATAGCATCATTTTTTTCGATCCCGTTTGAAAACGTTTGCCGCCTTTCGACTACGGTGGACCAAACGCGCTGAAATAATTTTTTTTTATTCTGCTTTAAATTGCCCCCTCCCCCATTTTGGGGAGCCTAGCCCCCACACACATACACATTAAAAACCAAACTCATACAAATGGTCACCCATCTGGTACTGGCCAGCCTCAGCTTAATAATACATTGAAATTTTCGTCACTGAAAAATAAGTTTTTTTGGCCTGTTTGGTCTTCCATAGTTTTCTTATTATCAAAACGAAAACGTAAACAGAGTCGATCTGAACTCTACGTAGATGCGAAATATCTGGTTACCTATATGAATAAGTGGAATTATTTGAAATTCCGGTACTTATATTATAATATTTTTGCATATTCTCTTAGAAAATCATCCTAAATCTTAGTTAGACAATAAATAAATAAATTAATTATTTCAAAAACCCTTTTTTTTTAATATTTAAATACGTTTTTTGTGCAAGACAAAAAATGTCAATTGTTAACTTTTTGGGAAAATTTAACATTTAAAATTGAATTAAAAATAGTAGAAAAAGTTTTACATTATTCTGTTTTCTATATGAGAAAATTCAGGGTTTTATCTTTCTGGAAAAAAAAAGTTACTCAGAAATAATGGATTTTAATAAATGTAATTTAGTTTTAAAAAACAACAACAACTTGATTTTGCGGCCATTTTTGGCGGTGCCTAAAATAAAGCATTCAAAGAGTTTATCTCTATAATATATACATTTTTGAAAGAACTACCTTCTGTCATTTAAATAACAGTAACCCGTTTTTATTCTACTACTACTACTACTACTACTACTACTACTACTACTACTACTAATAATAATAATAATAATAATACTTATTAATTCATAATTGAGCATCAAACGGATACCATAATACTTAGTTGGCTGTACCTTATCACAACAATTTTCCATAAAAAAGTTCACCTGATCAACCTGGTAGTTTCTGAGAAAGCTTGTAGAGTAAATGTGGTGTTGTGGTGACTAATTTATATTAATTCCTATCTGTGCATCGAACGGATACCATAATACTTATGTCGCTGCACCGTATCATACCAAAATCCGTACAAAGATTCAATCAGATCGGCACAGTAGTTTCCAAAAAAAAAAAGAAAGTTGAACAGACAGACAGACTAAAAAAAATATAACAGCTTTTTTCAATTAATATCTTTTCTCTTTACGCCCTTTCTCCCTCACCCTATCTCTCTCTCTCCCTCCCTCCCTCTCTCTCTCTGTTACACACACATACCCTCTCTCTCTCTCTCTCTCTCTCTCTCTCTCTCTCTCTCTCTCTCTCTCTCTCTCTCTGTTCAATTTTTATTTTCATTCTTTCTCTTTTACTATCTCCAATTCTCGGTCACAATTCTCTCTTTCGCTTCATTTCCTTACTGTTCTCTTTCACATGCTTGCCCCCGGTTTCTCAATCTCACCCATTCTTAGCGAACACGATTCGGATTTTGTGGTGTGGATGACAAATTAAACAAACATTAATTATTTATAACGTGGTTCCAGACGACACAACAATTGCGCGATTCATTCCTCTCATCCTCAGTTTAAAACGCGTCCAGTTGGTGATTAGTTGAGTATTGAAAGAAGAGCGTATGATTGATCAAGGAGGAATTAAACTTCTTAGGATTAGAATGCATACCCGAAGGATTAGTTCAACGCAAACAATTTCTTCTTCTTCTTCTTCTTCTTCTTCTTCTTCTTCTTCTTCTTCTTCTTCTTCTTCTTCTTCTTATTATTATTATTATTATTATTATTATTATTATTATTATTATTATTATTATTATTATTATTATTATCATTATTATTATCATTATCATTATTATTATTATTATTATCATTATTATTATCATTATTATTATTATTATCATCATTATTGTTATTATTATCATTATTATTATTATTATTATTATTATTATTCAGAGTTTAATAAGTTGTTTTATTATTATTATTATTATTATTATTATCATTATTATTATCATTATCATTATTATTATTATTATTATTATCATTATCATTATTATTATTATTATTATTATTATTATCATTATTATTATCATTATTATTATCATTATTATTATCATTATTATTATTATTATTATTCTTATTATTCTTCTTCTTCTTATTATTATTATTATTATTATCATCATTATTATTATTATTATCATTATTATTATCATTATTATTATTATTATTATCATTATTATTATTATTATTATTATTATTATTATTATTATTATTATTATTATTATTCAGAGTTTAATAAGATGTATCTGAAGATAGTCGAAGACTACATCGGCTAAAAGTACATGAATTGCACTTTGAAGTGCTTTTGCATCCACCATATTCTTCATATTTAACTACCACAGACTACTGGCTGTTTGCAGACCCCTAAAAGTAAAAAGATTTGATTCTAAGAATTATTGGAAATTGAGGCGTATTTCGAAACCAAAGACAAACCGTTCTAAAAAATAATAAAAAAAAAGCATCAAATTGTTAAAGAGACGTTGGAATCGGTTTCCTTGTATGCCACACCCAATGCAACTGTGCCTCGTGACTCTCGCTGCTCTTGTTTTATTTTTTTGTCTTTACAGTCCATGAGCAATCTTTCTTACAAAAGGGGAAGAATTGCTATTTTCCAATTTTTTCCAATTCCAATATTTTTGGAATATATCGATTTAACACATATCGTTAGTAAGTTTTTGATCTTAAAGAATTTTATTTTTATTTTATTTTTATTTTTTACAAAGGAATCACCACTTATCAAGGCCCAGAGGTCACTCGAGGATAATGCTTAATAAGTGTACAGTAGTCAAAAGGACAATGTCATAGTAATCGTTAAAAGTGTCGATTTGGTAAATTGGATTACTTAACGGCTCATCAAGAACTTGTTTACATTGGACTTGAAGACGGCATTATTGTAGTCAGCTGGAAAGCAGGTAAACGCAAGAGAGTTATACAGGTGTGCAGTTCTTAGAAAGAAGATTTGTTCATGGAATCTACTTTTAGGTTTACGCATAGATAAAGAGTGGGGGAAATTATTGATTGTGTTTACAGCCAAACGAGTGTTTCTCGTGAATGTTTGGCGAGGGAAGACCATAGATTGGAGCTCAGACGAGCACTTGCCATGAAAATAACGATAAAGCAGAGACAGGCTCACAACGTATCTTCTGTGAGAAAGAGGTTGCAGGGAAGTGAAAAGGGCATCCATCATTAGGCTACGAAGTCCATTCTGAACTCTGTCAAGGCAGGATAAGGTCTTCCTAGCAGCTCCTGCCAAGATGTGACAGCAATACTCCATTCTTGGACGTACCTGGCTCTTATATAGGTAGATAATTGCATCAGCAGGTAGATATCTACTGGATCGATAGAAGGATCCTATCATTTTTTCAGCGATCTTGACAATGGATTGGATGTACGTATTCCATTTTATGTCAAGAGTAAAAGTCAAGCCCAGAAGCTTGTCAAAACATGGAGCCTCCCCCAAGACGAGAGCCATTCATTTCAATTGATGCCAGATGGGGATCAGAACGTTGATGATGCAAAGATAGAAGCTTGGTTTTAAATGCATTAAAAGTAGCTAGCCACTTTTTTCCTCAATGTACCACATGCTCAAGATCAGAGGAGAGAGAATCAGAGAGAACTTGGTCGTTTACGGCCTTTGATGTGCTGCCATAGATGGTAGTGCCGCCAGCAAAAATGTTTACAAATGATCTAAGGATGTGATTTGGAAGATCATTAATATAGATCAGGAAAAGAGTTGAACCCAGGATGAGCCCCTGAGGGACTTCAGCATTAATACTGTGAACATCTGATTCCAAGTGGCCTCTAGGCATTCATAAGTGATTATTCCTTTGTAAAAAAAATAATAAAAAATAAAAATCTTTAAGATTAAAAACTAACGAACTATATTTTTACTTTAATAGCTATTTGCATTCTTCTTCTTCTTCTTCTTCTTCTTCTTCTTCTTCTTCTTATTATTATTATTATTATTATTATTATTATTATTATTATTATTATTTATACTCACCAGGAGTTTTCACACAGGCCATCATCAAAGATTTCTTTCTGTCAACAATCCGTGGTGTTTCCTGAAGTCTAGGTGACATCAAGCCTCTCCAGATTTCCAGTACTCGCCATCTCTTCCGGAATGCCCTTCATGGCTGCTCTCTTCCCCCGCTTAAGAGTAACTACTGCACTTTCGGAAATTTATGTCTTCACTCCAGAAACCAGAAAGTCAATTTCTTTCTCTGTTTTTCCAAACAATTTCAGATCGTCCATAAATAGCACATGTTTGATCTTCGGTCCGTTCTTCTCCAGTTCGTAACCCATCTTTGTACATGTATCAAATTGTATGAGTGCTTATTATGAATAGAAGTGGTGAAAAGGAATCTCCTTGGAAGATACCGCGTCTGATGTTGATTGTTCCTAATAGTTTCCCATCTGAAAAAAAGTTGATTTTCCAACTGCTCCATACTTTTCTTTATGAACTTGATTATATTTTCAGCCACGTCTACCATTTTCCAGATACTGAGTACCTATGAATGCAGCACCATATCATAATTTTTTTTTATAATCTAAGTTACATTCAAGTTTTTTTTTCTCCTTTTTCAGTTCTTTAAAATACATTTATCACTCGATAGTGGTATTCTTTTGTTCCTAAACACCTTTTCCTTCCGTTTTTTTGCGAAACCATTTATTTCAAGATGGTCATCGACTTTTGTACTGAACATCTCTCTCTCTCTCAATATCTTCCAAAACATGTTCAAGTAAGCAATTGCTCTGTAATTTCTAACATATGACCATTTAGCAGGATCTTTACTGATTAAAATAGTCCTTCCACTACAAGATAATATGGTATCTGCCACAATTTAACACAATCATCCAGAGAAATAGCAAGCCTTTCTTCATCTTCGTCTTCTTCTTCTTCTTCTTCTTCTTCTTCTTCTATTATTATTATTATTATTATTATTATTATTATCATCATTATCATTATTATTATTATTATTATTATTCCAACCAAATATATACAACTAGAGGTCGCATATTCTTTCACGTATATCTCTAATTCCCCCCGTAGAAGCATGGTGTCATTGACAGAAAACAATACTACACTACCTCTTTCCCCTAAAAGTGAGGAGGTCATTCCTGGGGATGTTATTAGGATGAACGAATATAACCTCCAAAAGGACGAGGTAATGCCTTGGCGGATGGTAAATCTACTAACATATAAAACAGGAGAAAAACATGAAGTGAACCTGAAATAAAGATTAGGAAAATAAACAGTGGAAATTAATAGAACCGGATATGACGTCATATGGCTCAAAGAGAAAATGGGGAAAGTGCTTCCACTGCATTTTCTGGGCTTCGGTGTCTGGCTTATAATGATAGACCAAGATTTCAATCTCTCTGATTTTTTTTTTTGAAAAGCTTTGATTCAGTATGTTGGCATATCTCCAAATTTATCTTCGAGTACTCGACACTTCTGGAAACGTTTCAGCAATCTGGGAATCCGTCTGGTTGATACCTTATGCATATGTAAATAGGCATTAATATTTTCACGTATCTCCGGGCATTCACAATGCCGACATTTTACAAGGTCATTCGATTGGGCATCATTACCATACGTTTCATCAAAAATCTCCTGTGATGCATGCCATTTCAAATGTTTAAAAATTATCACTGCATGACACTCAACAGGCTCCATTTCACACCTAACTCAGTTCAAACAACTGTAAATCAAAAACTACGATTAATTTAGGGCTGTATTTTTCCACATAACTCATGAAAATATAAGTCACTGCACATGCACATTTTCAGCTAGATCAGACACCGGATAATGGGGCAGCGGCATAACTTATTGGACACCCCTTGTACGATTGCACGCAACTAACAAGATATGGATAAATAACTGTTTTTGAAATAATAACGACAACTTGGATTTCAGCATGTATGACACAAGATTCCAGCACAACATCGTGAGGAACGAATATATACGATATTACTCTTTTCCAAAAGAGGGGGTAATGCCCGTGAAGATAATCTTGTAACTACAGAAAAAACACAAAATTACTCTTTCATAAAAAGAGGAGAATAGTCTAAAATGATATAATAAACTGAACTGAGCATTAAAAGATGCCATACTAATACAATAAATAGAAGTATAGTTTCGGCTTCAGAATCTTTATTATCAATAGATTAACTAAGAATGTTCCCATAAAAATCAGTAGCGAGCAGTGATATTCTCTCGAGTCTTAGTGACAACAAGTTCTCCCAAACGTTAAGCACTCTCCTCCTCTTTCAATCACGGTTGCAAATATTGGAATATATTTAGGTAAATTTATAGTAGTTATTTTATTTTCAGGCATATCCGGCGTTTCTCGGGGAGTAATGAAAACCCGTGTAGACTCGGGCTTCAAGCCTTGAATGACTTCTTAACATTTCTGTGGTTTGTTTCTATAATTTTAAAGTTAAATATAAAGCAAAACAATGAATTCTTTATGGAAGACAAGGAGGCACAAAAATTTTATAATACCATTGTAACCCTTGTGATCAAAATGAAATATACACGTTCATAATGTATAGGGTTATTAGGGGTTCTTCTCAAAAATTCCAAAGAGGTGTCTTTGAACAAATAAACAGACACTCCGACTTTTTCATTCTCTGTTTATTTGTTTATTTGCTTTGTTTGTTTTTTCCTTCACTCATTTTCCCTTCTTTCAATTTTTTTAATCTTGCGTTTCTTTTACTTTTTTACTTTATACTTTTTTCTTGCTATTACCTTATATTTATTATTAGCAAGGCCACCCGGCGTTGCTCGGAACCGTATAAGACAATGAGAAACATTTTAACCATGCCTGTTCTCCTTAGGATAGAGGAATTTTTTATGTCTATGTATCATTTGCCATCTTGAGCAAAGGAATATTTTACCTATCCTAGGACGAGTATTACACAACATATGTATGGAATAATTGTACCTTCATTGGACAGGAAATTTACAGCACGTATGTGGAAAAAATTTCCTTACCTAAGGCGGGTAATGTACAACACATATTTAAAATTATTTAAATAAGTTTATGTTGTGCTAAATTTTCGGTATGTCACAGGTAAGAGTGTATTTATTTTTACATCAGCGTGCTATAGTGAAAAAGCAACGAATTTTTTATATAAATGTTATACTACTCGAATATACTACATGATTTTCGATTTTGATAACTTATGTACGTCACAGAAAAGAATTTCTTTGTTTTCCATATAGGTACTTCACTGTATAAGTACCTTATTTCTTGGATAGGATACTGTAGAAGTACCATTTTTTTTAATTTAAAAATTAAAGAACTCGATACTTCTAAGTAATTTTCTGTTGTGCTAAATTTTCTGTGCGTCTAGAGTAAGAATTTGTTTGCTATTTTATCTATTGCTATAGTGAAGAAGCACATTATTTCTCATTTAAAAGTCATGCTATTCGATTATATAACGTGATTCTCGGTTTTAATGACTTTTATGCACGTCACAGGTAGGATTTGATTTTTTTTATATGAGTACTATACTACACAAGTACCTTATTTCTTGGATAGGATAATGTATAAGTACCTTATTTTAATATATAGATGAAACTACTCGATGACTTTACATAATTTTCTGTTGTGGGAACTTTTCCGTACGTCAGAGGTGAGAGTTTGTTTTTATAATAGAGTGCTATATTAAAGAAGTAC
This sequence comes from Euprymna scolopes, assembly GCF_053919585.1. Classification (NCBI taxonomy): domain Eukaryota; kingdom Metazoa; phylum Mollusca; class Cephalopoda; order Sepiida; family Sepiolidae; genus Euprymna; species Euprymna scolopes. The sequence continues at coordinate 67,857,393 of NC_136509.1, forward strand.
CTTATTTCTTATATAAATGTCATACTACACGAATATATTATATAATTTTCGGTTTGGATTACTTTTATGTACGCTATGGGTAAGATTTCCTTTGTTTTTCATATGGGTACTATACTGTACAAGTACCTTATTTCTCGGGTAGGGTACTGTACTAGTACCTTTTTCTAATGTAAAAATGAAAAAACTCGATACGTTTATGTAATTTTCTGTTGTGTTACATTTTCTGTACGTCAGGGATAAGAATTTATTTGTTTGTTGTCTGTGCGCTATAATGAAGAAGCACCTTATTTCTCATATGTATGTCATACTACTCGAATATTAAACGTGATTTTCGGTTTTAATAACGTTCATGTATGTCACAGGTAAGATTTTCTTTGATTTTTCAAGAGTACTATATTACTGCCTTATTACTTTGATAGAATTTCTTGTACACATAAATACATTAAAAACTGATCACTGTATGTGATTTTTGGAATATGACTATACAAATATGCAAACATATATAATACATTAAATTTATAATGATCAGTTAATTAGTATAGGAGTGAATCCAATAATACAAATATATAAGTATCTACGTATACTAATCATTCATATTGATCGATTAATTAGTTTAGGAGTGAATCCAATACATAGAAATACATAAACATATACACATAATTATGATTCATAATGATCGGTTAATTAGTTTAGGAGTGATTCCAATGCACAAAAATATATATAAACATATACACATAATTAATATTCATAATAATCGGTTAATTAGTTTAGGAGTGAATCCAATGCATAAAAATATATAAACGTATACACATAATTAAAATTCATAATGATCGGTTAATTAGTTTAGGAGTGATTCCAATGCACAAAAATATATATAAACATATACATATAATTAAAATTCATAATGATCATTTAATTAGTTTAGGAGTTGATGTAATACATACAAATATATAATCATATAAACATATTTAAAACTCATAATGATCTGTCAATTAATTTAGGGGCAAATCCAAGACATAGAAATATATGAACATATACACATAATTAATATTCTTAATGATCGGTTAATTAGTTTTAGAAGTAGATCCAATACAAATGCCATTAATTGATCTATTTACGTGATTTTTGGAATGTAACAAATAAGCTGATATATCATATATATTTTGAATATGACATTTTCGTTACGTAAATCAAACCATTCTGTATTTTTAAATGAAAGTGTTCTTGTGTATTTATTACATAACATTTAAAATATCAAGAATATCGGAATGTAAAAGAAAAGAACTGATGGAGATCGAAACCGCAACACTTGTGCTAGTAATCGGTCACGCTACTCGTTGCACCAAAGGGACAACAGCTTCATTAGCGTTGTGAAATATCTTAATACATATATTTCTCTTTTACTCGATGTACGCATGCGCACAATGACGCCATTGTGCTACGCTCGTCAAGTTTTCAAGTTTTAACCATTTTTGAAGCCCTTAGCAATTATTTTTATTGATTAAATGCCTCTAATAAAATTCTGCACCAAAAATGCAATCTTTTGAGCTATTGCATGCCGTCCAACGATCATCCGTCTAGGAGGACATACAATTTGAAAAACGGAGACAGACAGACAGACAGACACCCACCCACACACATAGTGAGATTTATATATTAGATCTATTTTATTTATCTTTTCCGTTTTTTCTTTTCTTCTATTTTTTTTTTCGTTTTCTTCATTCTCTTTGTGGTTTTTAAATAATCTATTTCCCTGAAGTTTCTGATTTTTTTAGACGAGGATTGATTATTCGTATCATTTGGATTCATCGGAATACTGTTGAGTGTTATTTTCACAACTTTCGATAAAAACATTCCCGAGTTCGACAAGATACACCTGAAGAAGATTGAAGGTTACATCGACCGAAACGTTGTGAAAATCACGCTCAAGATGAGAACAGTAGTCCGATGAATCCAAATAATATTATATTTTTCTGGACTCTATTTTCAGATTTTGTTTATTTCTCTTCTTTCAATTCTTTTCAATTCCTTCTGATTATTGTTTCCATTTTTTTTTTTTATCTTTCTTTTCGCCTTTTATTCTTTGATTCTTTGCGTTGTTCTATTACTTTCTTCTTTTTTCTTTCTAATTTTGTTTTTATACAGTTCTTTTTCTTCTTTGCTTCCTTGTTTAGCGTTTTCTTCTTTTATTATTCATCTTTCTCATTTCTTTTTCTTCTATTAATTTTCCTCACTAGATTTGTTTATTGTCCCCGTGTCTCTTTCTATTCAAACATCTAGTTATTTATATTTCATACTTATTTTTTTAGAAACCACTTACAACTCATCGCCCCGTAAGGGAGATAACTGCGATTTTTCATAATGAGCACTGAAGAAAATATCTTAACATATATGTGCTTTATGATGATGTTGTTGTAGTTGTTATTATTATTATTATTATTATTATTATTATTATTATTATTATTATTGTGTTATTATTATTATTATTATTATTATTATTATTATTATCAAGTTGTTGATGTTGTTGTTGTTGGTGGTGTTGGGTTTGTTGTTGTTGTTGTTGTTGTTGTTGTTGTTATTATTATTATTATTATTATTATTATTATTATTATTATTATTATTATGGTGTTATTATTATTATTATTATTAAATTGTTGATGTTGTTGTTGTTGTTGTTGTTGTTGTTGTTGTTGTTGTTGTTGTTGTTGTTGTTGTTGTTGTGAAAGATTTAACAAGAGGCAAATACTAAGGAAGTTGGCTGAATGATGAGGCCACACCCAGAAGGGACGGGTTAAAATTGGGAAATTATTATCATAAATACCTCATTGAACTGATTCTGCCTCTTCATGAAATGGCCACGTTTCAAGAGAAGCAGGGTACATAAGAAAAACCAATAACGATAAGAATTAAAAACATTAATAGACGAGTAAAAAGAGAGAATTTTTTTCTTTTTAAACAGTAATTCGAAAATCATTCTAACATATAAAGTTATTTTGCCGGATTTAAAAAGTTGAACCCGCATTTTCAAGTGTTATTGTCACCTCCGCTAAGAAGACTATGTTTTCAGTCAAGTTTGTTGGTTTATCATTATATTTGATTGCATACAACCTTGCGTCCTCATTGTTAGTTCGTCACAATATCGAACATGGTTTAACTAAGAACTAATTGACTTTTGACGTATCTAGGTGAAAGGTCAACATCACAGAAAAAGTTACAGTCACACTTTTAGTTATAACTAGCATTTCGGCCCGGCGTTGCCCGGGTGTTTGGAGGTGTATGCTGAACAAAAAAACCAAAAAAAAACAAAACAAAAAAAGGTCAATTTTTTAAATATTAATCTCTATTATGACCCCTTAACATTTATTGTTTTGGGCTCAAATCAAGTTATTAAGTTAGATCCATGTCAAAGGAACCTATATCTAAAATTTCAAGTGTTTAGACTCAAAATTGTCGGAGGAGTTTGGTAGAGTTCTCAAAGGTCAAATCGTTGAACTTTGACCCCTTAACAGCCAAATTTCTGGCCGAAAACCAATCACAAAGATTTTCCCAAATCTCAGTACTCTGTATATCAAATTTCGAGTCTGTAGACTAAAAATTGACAGAGTTGTTGCGTAGGGAAATGTACACAGACACACAGACACGTTCACTTTTATAGATATATAGATTTCGGTTCTGTTCATCACAGAGATTCGCTACTCCGCCCATATTTAGCCAATGAAGTCCAGCATATTCTATGACTTTGACTTTGACCTATTATATTGTACTTTGAAAATTTCGGTCATGATCTAAATTTGGATAGAATTTCAATGTCCAATATTTCAAAATTTAATAGATGGATCTAATATAGTCTTTGATATCAATAATCGTCATGATAAACCTGATCAGATGAGCTGATCAGATTAAGAGGTTTTGAGTTTTTAACGTTTCGATGTCCTAAATTTGGGAATTCTTCATTTAATATGAAGTAGTAAGACTCAAATAAGACTTTGACCTTCACATTGTCAAGAGGTATTCTTCTTCTTGTCGTACCATGTTATTAACGCTATGATAATGTATACCACTATAGTTTATTAAAAATATGTGGTTCTGTCCAGACCACAAGTAACAAGAAGATATTTTCAATTATGACAGAAATATCAAAATCAGCAAGGGGAAAAACGTATATTTTTACTTGAAGAATAAGAGTTGTGTTCTTTCAACTAAAAAGTTTATTTGATTTTCTCTATAAGTTTACAAAATGTACAAACAAATAAAAATGAAAAGAAAAAAAAGCAAAAATGATTTTGTTGCATCCAGGGCAACGTCGGGTCAATTAAACTAGTTTGACGCTGAATAAGCTTTAATATTTCACAAGTAAACTAGTGTATGAGTAATAAATATCGCATTAGTTTTAAATTTTGATGTTTTTTTTTAGGATAAGGTACAGTTTCAAAAACATCTTTAGATATACACTCCTTAAATATTAACATAATAATAATAATAATAATAATAATAATAATAATAATAATAATAATAATAATGTGTGTCTATGTTACCGTGATATATATTCGAAATAACTAATGATTCGTTGAGTCGTTTGGGAGATTAGCCTTTATATACACACACACATATATATATATATATATATATATATATATATATATATATATATATATATACATATATATACATATATATATACATACATATATATATATATACATATATATATATATACATATATATACATATATATATATATACATATATATATATATACATATATATATATATTATATATATATATATATTATATATATATATATATATTATATATATATATATATATTATATATATATATATATATATATATATATATATATATATATATATAGAGAGAGAGAGAGAGAGAGAGAGAGAGAGAGGGGGGGATTATGCATGCACCAGTAACGAGAACTCTTTGTCGCCGCTAGGAAATCTGCCTATCCGATTCCTGTATTCGCCAACATATTAGTTTCTGACATTAACGAAACGACAAACAATATAAGGATATAAGCCCGCAACGAATAACAGTTTGTGTGTGTTTTTATATATATTTTTTTAATATTCTGTTGGATCCATTTTGATTTTCTATCTTTTAGACTTGCCACGGAATTGTTTGATTCATGGTTTTATTTATTTATTCATTTTGCGTTTACACACATTTCCTGGGACCATTTTTATAAATAAGATATAATTGAAGTGTACCTTCAAGGAAACGACCATTCATGTCTATGCTGAAAAACTCACACGAATCCATGCTAATTAGCCCTTTTCGTTTTTTTTAAAAAAGTTTGTTGGTTTATTTTTATGTGTTTATTTAATAATGGTAATGACGAAACATTTTTAAAATGTATTTTTCTAACTTTTATTGTTTTTATACTTCTGCTGGTGATCAGGGGAGATAAGCATTAAAATCTGAGCTATAGGCCATTCTTCACGACTACGAAAAATAAAAAAAATTCATTTATAAACAATGCTAAAAACATGGTATACTTAGTGTGAAAATAGAGTCTGACATGATAACATGTTATTTTCGTTTTTCATTCTTTTTCTAAATGTAATACTACGGGCACCAATTTGTCGATCATAGCAGATTATCCGGATGGTTGCTCATCACTTTGTACAGCTAAGGTGACGTTATGTGGATGACACTTCCTAGCTTCTCTTCTGTTTCGTTGTTGTTCTGGTATGATGCAGTGGTTATGAATAATGACAATACACAATCATTAGGGTTTAACAGTACTTCCGTTGCTTCTTCTTCTTCTTCTTCTTCTTCTTCTTCTTCTTCTTCTTCTTCAATATGAAGTATAAATGCATAATATTCCCAACCGATACCGCAGAGGGGTATGGCAGCAGCTATCTCGCAGTCAACAAAAAAAGAGTAAGATTTTCTTAGCTTATCTTTCATAAGATACGTACCACTGGCGACTTCGTATCTATGAGGCAATCCTAGTATGCCTGCCAACTCCCAGCCCCTGTCACACAGACCCAGATTGCACCCCTTGTTTACTTCGGCACCAGACGACAATTTTCTGGTATATTTCCATGGAATGTACTCCGATGAACTCACTGAACTTGGGTCCTTCTAGTATAAGTACTCTCAACCTACCCAATCAGCAGCAAAACCGCACCCCTTCACTGTAGAGGTCCATATATTTTCTACTCTGATAACTTTTTCCTCAATCCGTTTGTCTTTGGAATTTCCTTCCTTCTCACTTTTTTCCAACCATACCAACATATAAAAGCTTAAGTATAATGTGAACAACCATCTTGCTGTCCAACTCCGAACTCAGGTTGGTTCTATAAATTTTGTTTCTATCATATATATATATATATATATATATATATATATATATATATATATATATATATATACAGTGATGATCATATTTATTGGCACGGTAAAATAAAAGTTAAATTTTGTCTAATAAATTCTAAAAAAGGGATTAAATTAAAGAAAATAACAAAGTATATTATGTATTTTTAACTGGCCTTTCCGATGCAGCAATCGGATTTTAGAAAAAATAAATAACAAAGGAACAACAAACATAATTGCAAAAAACCCTTGTTCAAAATTATTGGCACGGCTTTGTTTTTCTTTTAGTATCAGTATAATATCAATCAATTTCCGGTTTACGTGCTTTCTGAACTTTTTATAGCCATAGTATGCTTGTTTAACGCTAATTCAGTGAATAATTTTTTTCAGATAATTTTTAGATAGCGATTTATTTAAACTATTATAAGTGACTAAATTATAATTTTCAATCGCCATGGTTAAAACTAAGGAACACAGCGAAGACGTCAGAAAGCTTGTTGTAGCATGCCATACCAATGGGGAGGGCTATGATAAGATTTCAAAGAAGCTAAACCTTCCCAAATCCACTGTTAGAGCCATAATAAACAAGTTCAAATCGCAAGGCCACGTTATGAGTTTAGAGGGTAGAGGGAGAAAAAGGATTCTTTCCCCAAGAGATGAACGGAAAATTGTTCGACAAGTAAAACAAAACCCAAGGATCTCTGTTGGGGAGATTGTTGATGAACAGAGCACCTCTGGAGTGAATGTATCTCGACATACAGTTGGTAGAGTTTTGAAAAGAGCTGGTTTAAAAGCATGTCGTCCGAGAAAGACTCCCTTATTGAAGCCTATGCACCTGAAAGCAAGGCTAGCCTTTGCAAAACGTCATATTGATAAAGATGTTGCATTCTGGAAACGTGTTCTATGGACTGACGAAACGAAAATAGAGTTATTTGGCCATAATAAAGTGTCTTATATTTACAGAAAATCTGGCGAAGCTTTCCTGCCTAAGAACACCATACCCACAGTGAAGCACGGTGGAGGCAGTTTGATGTTTTGGGGATCCTTTGCTGCCTCTGGACCAGGGCGACTTGTTAAGGTCACAGGTAGCATAAAAAAGGAAGATTATGTTAAAATATTGGATGAAAACCTGAAAGACTCTGCTAAAGAGCTCTCACTTGGTCGTCGTTGGTGGTTCATGCAAGATAATGACCCAAAGCATTCGGCTAAACTGACTAAGAAATGGCTTGAGGACAATCATATTAATGTTTTGGAGTGGCCATCACAAAGCCCAGACCTTAATCCAATTGAAAATTTATGGAGAACATTAAAATTGAGGGTAATGCAAAGGAAGCCTAAGAATCTTATTCAATTGGAGGATTATTGTCAGGAAGAGTGGGCTAAAATTACTATTGAAGAGTGCAACAACTTGGTTGTAAACTATGAAAAGCGACTGAGGAAGGTAATCAAGGCCAAAGGCTATACAATTGATTATTAAATAAATCGTGCCAATAATTTTGAACAAGGGTTTTTTGCAATTATGTTTGTTGTTCCTTTGTTATTTATTTTTTCTAAAATCCGATTGCTGCATCGGAAAGGCCAGTTAAAAATACATAATATACTTTGTTATTTTCTTTAATTTAATCCCTTTTTTAGAATTTATTAGACAAAATTTAACTTTTATTTTACCGTGCCAATAAATATGATCATCACTGTATATATATATATTTGTCGTTGGCTAGTATATATATATATATATATATATATATATATATATATATATATATATATATATATATATATATATATATATATATATATATATATACTAGCAGGACCGTTAGGATTTCAGTGGTAATATGTCTTGTTTAGTATAAAAAAAGTAATATTTAAAAAAAATGGTTTCTTTTTCTAGGTTTTCCACTTACAATGGTATTTTCCACTTTTGTAATTTTATGCTTATTCTAACCTTATATGGAATGTATAGTTTTTAATTTTATTTTCACGCACCTGCATATAATCTTGTTAACTCAGTTGATGGCTGAACAATTGTCTTAGTGTATTGGCGACATCTGGCATCTATTTCGTTATGGTGTATCTCAAGGATTCGGTTTATTACTACACCATAGCTTGCATTGTGTAGCTGTTTCTGTGAACGCGCCTCCCTTAAATTTATGTTACACCCAGGAAGCATGCAAGTATTGTGTCTCTTAGAAAACACGTTGGTATGTGCAGTAGAGAGATTGTTGAAAAAAATCAACTGACAAGATGTTTCAACATTGGTTGATTGTATGTCAAAGCGTGCAAAACTGCAAATAAATGCATATTAACTATACATACCGCACGTATATTCACAATAAACAACAGTTTAACAAATTATTGTGCTATTTCATCAACGTGCTGATTGATTTACTGACTACTGTATATATATATATATATATATATATATATATATATATATATATGTGTGTGTGTGTGTGTGTGTGTATATATATATACACACACACATGTATATATATATATATATATATATATATATATATATATATATATATATATACAGCAGGACTCGTTAACCGGCGTTGCCCGGTGAAAGCCCCCTCCGCTAAAAAGTAAACTACAGCTACTGTTGATGACCACTGCCGTCCATGAACAAATGCAGGCACTGGCCGAAATGAAACAATCTGGCTTTCACTGGCGATTAGTGCTGATAACATGCGGATACTTTTTGAATTTTAAAAAATTAAGGAAATGCGTAAATCAGTATGAATTAATAAAATTACGAAAAATGATCCATTAGAATAATAATGAAAAGTAAGAACAGAAGTTTTAGAGGTTAGGGATTCTCACTGTATATGAACTGTTTAGATTGATCGAAATAAGTGGTAGCAGTCCTAGCTGTTTTCGTTTGTTGTTCAAGTCTTCTCTTTTTTCAACTCTTCTATTATGAAAGTAAATTCCAGTTTTATGTCGTCTTTTTAACCTCTAAAACAAAACAATTACACAACCCTTTTTGTTTTTATGGGGGGGGGGGGGGGTAAATAATTCCCCTAAATTTAATCGCGATAATCGTTGTCAGTATACCCACAAATGCTAAAAAAAAAAAATAATAATAATGGGGCTGGCAGTGTAAAAGAGAAGTAGATTTTTTTTTTATCGCGCGCGCATAGAAATCTGTCAGCCAGTGAATTGCAGTGCATAATAAGGTCTTTATTTCTCTATAAGTACTTGTCTCCGCAAAATTTGAATAAGATTTTCTTAATCAGCAGAGTAGATAAGCTGTCATCATTCTAAAGAAAATTGTGCGGGTGGACCTAACGTACAAATTTACCCCCACTCATAAAAGAGTTTACGTGTGCACAATGTCGAGAATCCAGTACATGATATTGCCGAAACATTTATTTTTAATTTGGCGATGATGGTTATAGATTGAGCAGGTTTAAATAAAGTTTATTTAAATTAAGTACATAAAAAAACGTGACTATGTCTGAAAAATATAATTAACTACTGGAACAAATGTATAAAGCGAACGAGAGAGAGAGAAAAATAGAGAGAGAGAGAGAGAGAGGGAGAGAGAAAAAGAAAGAAAGAAAGAAAGAGAGAGAGAGAGGAAATAGATATTTCTTGTTTTTTCTTCAGCATCGCTGAGTAAGACAGAGAGAGAGAGAGAGAGAGCGAGCGAGAACGAGCGAGAGAGAACGAGCGAGTGAGCGAGAGACGGAGAGAGTGAGACCAAGAGAGAGTTGGGAAGAATATATACAGAGGGAGGGAGGGAGGGAGAGAAAGAGAGAGAGAGAGAGAGAGAGAGAGAGAGAGAGAGAGCGAAGAAATGCAAACTTACGCCGTTAAAAGTAATAAAATGAACGCAGCATTTTACTCAGAGGGCAAAAGTAGGTATCATTGCGATGACATATTTGAATGGTACAATCCGGAATATAGGAATGATCATAGGTCACTTAATGAGATTGAGCGGAATTATTTATTATTTTTTGATCGGAAAAGGGAAAGATTATCTTATATCCAGGATTTTATGATCCAGTTTCTAAGGGTAAAACCCCACATCTGTCGAAAGTACAGAATTTTTCCCGGTAATGACTTGGGTAGGAGGACTTGATATTTAGAGTGAAAAATAGGAACTACTTTCCCTAAAGAAGGTTGCGATTGTGATTATGTTTCTCTTATGAGGAACTGTAATATTTTATCGTAACGGCTAAATGTGTCTAAAATGTCGTTCTAAAGTTACATAAGATAGTGGTTAATAGTCTAGACGTAATAAATTGGTATGTGGCATCTGTTGTTGCAAACCTACGGTACTTTCGTGAAGAGGGTAATTTTTTGCAATAAAAATATTACATATGGCGATATTATATATATATATATATATATATATATATATATATGTGTGTGTGTGTGTGTGTGTGTGTGTGTGTGTGTATAATATATAATGCATAATATATATTGCATATATTATAGATATTATATGCAATATAATGTACTAGCCCAGGTGTTTGAAGGTGTGTTGAGCAATAAATAAATAAATAAATAAGTAAAGTGATAGTAGGCAGGCAGGTTCGAACCCGTACTGCGAAGGATGAAAAGAATGGGGAAAAAAACGTTACGTCTTTGCTTTTGCGTCCATTGCCAAACTGGAAGTGGCGAAGGTTTAAATTAAAGCTAGTCAATCGAAAAGGGGGATGACTTCCGAAAATATCAGCGAAAAAAGCGACTCCTTGTAGAAAAAGTGCCCATTTGAGGGTGAAGGAATTAATGTTTTTAGCCAATTGTTCCGATATTTGTCGCCCGAAGGGTTGAACTCCAAAACAATATCGATCTCGTGAAAATCTTTTGCTCCTGTCAAAGTTTTTAAGCATACATGATGATTGCAACGTCTTTTCAGACGAGTGCCACTCCCTCAGACATTTAAAATCCATGAGCCCAAATGTCTGAGGGAGTATCTATACAAATATGATGTTACAGAGTCTTAGCTTTGTACGACAGCTAAATTTCTCTCTGGGTTCAAAATGTTGAGATTCAGCAACAAGCAAGAGCAAGATAGCCAGCAACAAATTGAACTGCAGACCAGCTTAATGCGGGTACTGGTCTTCCGCTTTATGGTTTTTTAAATCAGAGATTTGCTTCTCCTAGAAAGGTTGCCTTCACCACGGCTTACGGGAGCCCTCTCTACCCCAATACACATATACACACACACACACACACACACACACACACACACACACACACACACACAAATATACACGGTGCTAGTTGGCCGTTGACCCAGAAAAAGAGTTCATTCGCCCTTTGGAAGGTCTTGTTTTTAATCCTTCAGGGAAACTAGCCGCTCTCCTCACCAAACAAGTCTAGTGGGGGAACCAGTTTAGTCGCCGGTGACCCGACCATGAGGCAGGTAGTACTGGGTTACATGGTACCAGTAGCATATGACATGACCTGACATAAAATACATACATACATACATACATTTAAACAGACAAGGCTTATATTATGGACTAGCAGGGCTCGGGATTGTATAAACAATGAGAAAATTGGAGTTGATTTTGAACATATTTGTTATTCTTAGGATAGAGGAATTTTTAATGTCTATTTATCATTTGCTATTACGTTCAAAAGAATAGTTTACCCTACCCATAGGACGGGTATTACACATGTATGAAATAATTGTACCTTCCATAGTATAGGTAATTTGCAGCACGTATATGAAATAATTTTACCTCTGTGAGGACAGGTAATGTACAACATATACATAGACATCAAATCTTCTAGTATATATTTCAACCTATCTCATTCAATCCCGGGTGACGCCAGGTTTTTTGCTGGTATATATTTCCATCAACCTCATTCAATCCAAACTGATGCCAGGTATTCTGCTAGTATATATTTCTAGCAATGTTATTCAGACCCGGGCGACGTCAGGTATTCTGCTAGTATATATTTCCACCTATTTCATTCCGTCCCGGGTGACACCAGGTATTCTGTAGTATATATTTCTACCTATCTAATTCAATCCAGGTCGACACCAAGTATTCTTCTAGTATATATTTCCACCTCTCATTCAATCCCAGGCGACACCAGGTATTCTGCTAGTATATATTTCTACCTATCTAATTCAATCAAGGGCGACGCCGGTTATTTTGCTAGTATATATTTCCGCCTTTATCATTAAGTACCGGGCGACGCCGGGTATTCTGCTAGTATATATTTCCACCTATCTCATTCAATCCTAGGCGACGCAGAGTATTTTGCTAGTATATATTTCAGCAATGTAATTCAATCCCGCGTGATGCGAGGTATTCTATTAGTATATATGTCCACTCATTTCATTCAATCCCAGGCGACGTTGGGCATTTTTACTATATAATATATACGAATATATTTCCAGCAATCTCATTCAATCCTGGATGACGCTGGGTATTCTGCCAGTATATATTTCGACCTATATCATTCAATCCCGAGCGACGTCAGGTATTCTGCTAGTAATTATCACTTTGATTTAAGCTTGGATTCTGACTCGATAATGTTTATTAGTATTGTCATATCATGTTATTTGCAATAGACTAATATGCTTTACTATAATTTATTTTAAAGACTACTAAACTTGATCCGACAGTTTGGTAATACGTAGATATTTAAAAAAAAATATCTTAAAAATTAAAAATTCAGCTTTTATTACGAGTTGCGTTTCTTATTTGTTTTTATTCAGTTTTTACTTAGATACTAAACCTAACAACAAAGGCGCAATTGTAAAATAAAAAAATATTTACAAAACAGATTTTAATATAAAGGGTCGATACAGCTATAACACACACACACACACACGCACACACACACACACACACACACACACACACACGGTAAATAATAAATAAGAACACAGTTAACTTATCATCCTCTACTTCAAATAACTAAAGCACTGTAAAATTTAATAAAATTATTAATAATAGAGATAAAGAGCTACAGGAATTTGATAAAATAAAAAAAAATGCAACAGTAGAAATCCTGATGAATGTCCACTTGCTTGTTTAACCTGTATATAAATGTGAGATTATAACAGAGAATAATGCTAAAACATCCACCGATGGCTAGTTTAAAGATGGATTTCGTAATCACTCCTTTCAAGTTAACTATGGAAAATGAAAATAGGAACATAAATGATGAAAATAAGAATTATAAAGATGATAATAGTAGTTATGATATCATAATAATGAAAAAAAGAAGAAAAATTCAACTTTTGTAGGTTATTGGGTAATGAAACTTCAAAAAAATAAAACTGGATATAAATTAAAATGGTCTATAGTTGGGAAGTCTAGCAAATATAAACCGAGTAAAACAAAAAGATGCAACCTTTGTACTCTTGAGGCTGACCACATATTAACATCTGAGGAAGACTTACTAAATAAGCGCGAAGATGTAATTCAAGGATGCTGGCATAGGAATAGATACTTGTTGTTCGCCTTAAACTGGATTAAATACAATAGTTCCATTTAATTAGTGTTAGTAATGAAATTAACCGGTGTCGGATTATAACAAACTCAAATTCATAACAACTAAATAAAATATAAGTAAATTATTGTATCTAGTATTCAAATGCTAAACTTTGATATATAATGTTAGTACAAAATACTTTAAAAATATTAAATAGTATAACCGTCTATAGAACAGCGTCATAAGATTCAAGAAATATGATAGAAGTAAGAACATTGGGAATTATCACAAACTTATAGGATCCTGAAAACCAAAGTTTACCAATAAATTAAATAATACTAATATACTAAAATAGGTTAATTTTATTTAATTTAACTGTACGTTAAGCTGATTATCTTAAGAAAATAAATAAAACGTCTGCTTAGCCTTTCGGGCCGGGATCACAGTGTAGTATCTGTCTGATGCTTGCCTTAAGTAATTAGGTTTTGATCAATGTGGGGGAGACCCTTCATACGGAGCCAATTACTTTTTAAGTCAATTGGGCCTTGGTCAATATAGGAGAAAACCTTCACATCGAGACGATTGCTATTTATTTAGTTACTGCCAGATTTCCCCATTTTTTTTTTTTGGGGGGGGGGGGAGCTGGTTTTCCCCCGCATTAAAAAAACGACCTTGTGTTTAATTTGCTTTCAAGAAGAAGTGAATAAATACCAAACGCCTGGCGCCTGGCCTTCCGGCCGGGTACTATCTATTCTGTAGTTGGTCCTTGGTCAATGTAGAGGAAACTCCTTCATACTGAGACAATTACTACTTATTTGGATACTGCCAGAATGCCGCCTTATTTGGGGTAGCTCGTTTTCTCCCACATTAAAAACGACCTTCATTAAAAGCAACGCCATTTCTTCAAGTCATTTGTTTGATTGGCTACGTTAAATTTGAACGTTTTACACTTCCGGTCGCGTGATGGAGTAGAGGTAAAAATTCAGATTTTCTTGCACTTTTTTTTTTCGCGTTCGCGTCACGGGTTCGAGCCTGCCTGTTTACTGCCACTTTTTATTTTACACCTTCAAGCACCCGTGCAACGTCGAGCACTCAGGCTAGTACATAATAAAATAATAATAAAACTAGATAAATATATTATTTATCAATCAAAATCAACAAAAATCGTTTAATATAACTAAGTTTGACAAAGGAAAACTCATTTAAATATAAAAATGAATTATTGATCTTTAACTGTTTTAAAACAAATTGCGATAAAATATTACAAAGGAAAATTTTATATTAAAATTAAGTAAGATTAATGCAAAATAATTAAATGACAATAAAAGAATTATAATTTATGTTATAATAAATTTTATTAAAAAACTAATAAAAATAAATTATATATCTATAATATAAAGCTGAACGTGTGTGTGTGTGTGTGTGTGTGTGTGTGTGTGTGTGTGTGTGTGTGTGTGTGTGTGTGTGTGTGTGTGTGTGTGTGTCTGGTCACGAATAGGCTCCTATATGGTTGACAATTATAGAAAACTGATCACATATAATGATAGAAGATGTATCGAGACACAGGAACGGGTATGTTTGATCAGGCATAATGATGATTCATTCAAATTGTGGGGTCTGCGTACGTACCTGGTCCACAAAGTATGGAAATAAAGAATTTAAAAATTAAAATATAACGTTTACAAGTGTTTTTGATATAGATGTACATAAGAATACTTTGATAAGTATATTTTAACTTAAATAGGGATGGTATAATAAAATTGTGGCGTCTGCGTTCGCGCCTGGCCTCCATAGAATGGAAATAGGCACAAACTTTAGCAAAGATTTTTCATATCTATCTGCGTAATTATACTTTGATAATTATGTTTCAGTTTGAAGAAATATGGTATAATAAAATTATGGTGTGTTTGTTCGCGCCTGATCTCAATAGAATAGAAATATGTCACAAAGTTTAACAAGGTTTTTTTTAATATAGATCCACAGAATATTGTGATAAGTGTTTCAGTGTGAACAGGTATGGTATATTAAATTATGGGGCTTATCTATTTTATTTTTACTTTCATCATATTTTGCTTTGGTTGTGATACCTCCAAATTCGGAGCTATCTCTTTACAACCCTTCCTTTTCATGACCTATCATAGTTTCATAAATCAGAGTCCATTTTCTGTAGGCTGTTTTTGAACCCAGTCAACGACGGGTACTTTTGCTAATGGATATATAATTTAGATAAAATCAACAATTGGTATGACTGGAAATAAAATACATATATTTTGTAGTTAGTTTCGAATAAAATTAAATAAATATATAGACATATGTAATATATTATAAATTATTAATATTATCTTAGTAAATATATATGGATTAATTATAAATAATAAATTAATAACATACTAAATACAATATTTTTTAAAAGTTTATATCAAAATTAATGAGATTTATTGCTAGAGAAATTTTAATTTTAGTGATTTTATTTGAAAATACAAAATGATGTGACAAAATATAAAATAAAGTATAATTGCAACTTCTTTTCCAATTTTCAGATTTTGTAATCATGCCCTAATGCATTTTATTTTCTTTTGGTGGATTGATTGTTGCTATTTCTTCTGATGAGCTAAGGGCAAAATAGATTCATTGATTGATTATATAAT
This sequence comes from Euprymna scolopes, assembly GCF_053919585.1. Lineage (NCBI taxonomy): Eukaryota > Metazoa > Mollusca > Cephalopoda > Sepiida > Sepiolidae > Euprymna > Euprymna scolopes. The sequence continues at coordinate 67,873,798 of NC_136509.1, forward strand.
TAAGTGAATGATTTTGCGCTACAGAACCGTTGCTGTCAAGAACTGTTAATGTAAACGTAATTAAAGGAATAAATTGTAAGATGGTCAACAGCATGAAATTTGGAATATAGACTTTTGTCATTTGTTTGCTATATGCTCTGTAATTACATTGAGCTTCATAAATTAAGGAATAAATACATAAAAAGAGTGAAATATAATTGAAAAGATCATATATATATATATATATATGCATCTATATCTCTGCATATATATGTGTACATATCTATGTATATATACCTATATATGTATATATGTATATCTATCTATATATATGTGTGTGTGTGTGTGTGTGTGTGTGTGTGTGTGTGTGTGTGTACGTGCGTGTATGAGCGCGTGCGTGTACTGCCATCCCCTCACAAAAATTTGGCAAGCCTCGAAAGGCACTATTTCAAGTGTGTAGGAGGCGAAGCTATAAACCAAATAGCAAATCAAGCAACACTATAATAAAAGTCAGTAGTGGGTGTTTTTTCCTAAAGTCCATAAGAAATGATAATAATAATTTATGCATGAATAATTAAATTACAGAAGTAACTGTATGATTTTATGCGAACAAATTTATAATATATCTAAATAAATAGCAATTACGAACCCTGATAAAGTATTTTTGCTTCATATTTACGGAGGGTATATACATTAATTTATTTAATGCTGAAGTTTTTAGATGAGGATTGATAGTTAAACTACTGTTCTCATCTTGAGTGTTATTCACATAACATTTCGGCCGATGTAACCCCCAATGTTCTTCTAGTGTATCTTATCGAATTCAGGAATCTTTCTACCGAACTCGGGAATTTGTACGCAATTTTGAACGGATCCCTTTATTCAGTCCATGGAGGTAGCATGATCTAGTTCTGTCAGCCATCACTAGGTAGAAGTATTTAGTAATTCGTCATTGTATTATTAGTATCGCCCGCACCGAAGATTGAACTTTCAACCTCCGGACGAATGTTCAATACAGCTGAATTTACCTATTACTTTACTCGTTAAGTAAAATCCACTTGAAATTCCGTGCAGATTTACAATTTCGACAGAAAGATTACCGAGTCCGACAAGATACACCTGAAGAAGACCGAACGTTCCATCGGTTGAAAAGTTGTGCGGATAACACAGAAGATGAAAGCAGTAACCCGTATAATCCAAATAATACAAATGCTAAATCTTGAATTAAAATGAGATAATTTGATGATTTTTAGCAATTAAAATAGATGAGCAGATTGGTTTATCGAAAATACCTCGGCCACTAAAAAAAAAAAAAGATAAAATCGGGTAATATAGTAAGAAAAAAGAATTTTCCTTACTTAAGAGGTTGGGATCAATTTATGCCATTTAATATTGGCCTCAAAATATCGTTTCTATTGTATTTCTGCATCCAAACAAACTCACACAGATAACTATTCAACATTCTACGATGACTTCTACAGTGGCCTTTATTCTGCATTTTGTAAATCGATAAATGGAGATTTTGATCTGGATTTTAACCCTAACGTAACCCTAACGTAACTCTAACCCGGTAAATAGCACAAAAGTAGGTCAAGGTCATGCGCATTAAATATGATTATTTTAATTTATATTTTTTCAAAACTCTTTATTTTTCATTAGTGGCGGAACTCTTATACAAAATATCCAGTTTGTGTAGCAAGAGCATATTTTGCTGTTTCGCACTGTAGCAAGATTAGAGTATCGTGGGAATTCCAGCTTTCCCCAATGATGGGCAAAGGCTCTGGATAGTTTAAAAACTAATATGATCAAATGCGTCGGCATTCCCCAGCAAGAGTGCCTCTAGCAACGGTCAATAAACCACACTCCCCTCTAAAAAGGAGATAATGTTTGGAAAAATAGCCTTCTTTGGTCGAAGAGAACCACATTTCATGTATAATAGATGTCTCCTACTGAGGAGCTAGTATTTGAGTAGGGGGGGGGGGGCGCCTTATAACGCCGGTAGTAAAGAAAAGCACTGAATGTTGGATGATCCTGCAAAATGCAAGGCAAATGTGCACTGATTAACCAGGGTAGAAATCTCATAAAAACACGAGTATATAACCTGATCTCACGATGAAAGCTGATTACGTACCCGACGAGAAATAACATCGGGCCACCCGTTTATGCGAAAAAGAAAAGCATTCGAAAAAGCAATCTAACCCAACCAATTATCAGATGCTAGACAGTTGCAAACCTTCGAGATTCTGTCTTGTTTTGTTTATGAAGATGGGGGCTGGTGGCAGGGTGGGTGGGGTTGTACTAGGATCAGAAGATAAGCGAACTACATCGTCTTCGAACCTTATCACTAACTTCCCAAATGTAAAAAGGTCGTGTCAAGGTGTACGCAGAATATATATATATATATATATATATATATATATATATATGTGTGTGTGTGTGTGTGTGTGTGTGTGTGTGTGTGTGTGTGTGTGTGTGTGTGTGTGTGCGCGCGCGCACGCGCGGGCAGAGGAAGTTATATGTATTTCTATGTAGATATGTTACTTTATAGATGCATATTATATCTTATATATATAAAAGCACACTTTTGTGTGTGAGAAAGAGAGAGAGAGAGAGAGAGAGAGAGTTCCCAATGGACTCAGAAACGGCTGGGCCGATTGTTTTAAAATTTCACACAAACGTATCGTACGCGTTTGGCATTGTTCTTAGATAGGTTTTATAATGGAGTACCCTTAATGATGATCAAATATCGATAATAGAAAAAAACCATTAAAGAATGAACTGTCTGATTTGATTTAAGTTAACATCTTATATAGCCCAACATCACAGATGCATTTTCGAAGTTTTCTTACCGCACAAGTAGAAAAGAGCGACGTATAACTTCAACAGTAGGTTCTTTGATAAGACAGGGGTGTGTTCGAGATGAGTATTTCTGTTGAGAGCACAATTGAACCATAATACTTTTTGCATTTTAAACTTTAATTCAAGCCATTGTATAAAACTAATTTTTAAAAATCAGTCGCAGGTTCTCTACGGTGCAATGTACACTACAATATATTGTGGACTAAATCACTGCAGAAATGCATGTGAAAAAGATGTTTGAAATAAATTTGACACTTTTGAAAAAAAAAACGCTATATCTTGGCCGATGATTGATGTATATTCGAAATTCAAAGAGTATCTCAGATAAACTTTTGCACAAAACAGTTCATTCAAAGGACCTGCTTTCAGCCTCTATCACGACATACAAACTGGATCTGGTCGTCGATTACGGGGTTTTCGCGTTGTCCTTCGAGAGACGCCTGAATATCAGTTTGATCATAACAATTAGCTCGTTATTGAAGTTGCTGGCGGTACGTTTGGTGTCTTGCTCAACTGCTACACATAATAATTCATAGAGATGCAATCAAGCGAGTTTGTGTCAGATGTTTGGACTGATGAATCGTTGATGCTCTCCGACAGCCACTTCTGGATTTTCCCGAAGTTGTCACACAGAGCTCAGTACTACTTCAACATTTATGGATTTCTCACAGCTGTCTTCTCAAGCCAGCGATTGATAAAAATAGTCATCTGAATTAAGTCTTGTTTTTTTTTTTTGTTTTTGTTTCGAAGCCGTGAGGTGAGTGGAACACAATTACAGTTTTGATTCCTGGCCAACGCCGGTTAAATTTAACTACGTATTCTTTTTTATCTTTTCTGCGTTCACACATTATCAATTCTTTAAGGTTCAAAAACATCAAAGTGTAACGTGATATTTTGAAGAACAAAAATGATGACAGCTTTTACAGTCGTGATACAACGGAACACATTTCCTCATTTCGTTTTTACATTTTCGTCCATGAACTTTAAACGATGACGATAAAAATTCACACGTAAGAAATACTACGTTGATATTTGTTTCCAAATAGGCGTTAACATGCACTGTCGACAATTCAATGAATTATTTCTTGAAATAGAATTTATACTTGGAAATAATAAGATTTTCCTAAATTTATTTTACTTATAAAATTAGCACATTATTTTTCTAATAAACTAGCGAGGGGTACCCGGCGTTGCCCGGGTGTTTGGGGCGGTTAAAAAAATAAGTATGAGGATCGAACCCGAACCGTTGACGCAAAGTTGTAAATTAAAGTGTGAAAAAAAAAAGTGCGATATTAACCATTGCCTCACCGCGAGATGCTACCGGAAACACGTTTGAATTTATTTAGTTACTTGGATTTTAGCAGGTGCCCGTTTTAAATGAGGTCAAGTTTTGACTGCGGGATGGTATCCATTTACTGCTGAACGCTTCCCCCCCCCCAAAGATGTCATAGGAAAAAGACTAAGCCACATGCGGCGAGCGACAAATATTGAATATTTATCTTCCCGAAATCGACCAAATTAAATAGACAGGCGAGCTTCGTTGTTAACTGTGGGATATTACGATTTGTATGTGATATAAAAAGTTTTAAAAAGTTGTGAACCGACCGACCGCTTCTCTGAAAGAAGCCTTTTGTAGACACACAGAAAAAGCGAACACATACATACATACATACATACATACATACATACACACATTTTCGCTTTTATATTTATAGATTACATTCACCCACTTTTTCGAAGAGAGATGGGTTCAATGCAGATTGCCTGAGTCGCTCTTTTCTGACGCGATAGCCTAGAATATTTTGAGGCAAAATTTTTAACGGCGCCCGAGACTTTAAGATGACTGCAAACAGTTTCATCACGCACACTGTTTGCATTACCACCACCGTCGTGGCATTACGCGCACACTTTCTGTGTTTTTTTCTTTTGCTACCCGTTCTTAAGATTTTGTTTTCTAATATATACACAAACACAACGGTTTGGGGTTATTTAGAATTAATCCCATTACTAAAGGACAGAAGGTCATCCTCCAAAGCATTACCATCCCATTTTAAAGAGAGGATGAGTTTATTGCCTATCACCTGAGTTGCTATAAACTATAAGGGAGTACCGACGAGATTGATCAGGATATTCTAGGACTAAATAAACTTTACAAGGTTCTCTTACGTCCACCGAACGTACATCGTTATTGTCTTTATTTTTCACATTGCCACCATGGTTTAGTATTAGTGATGCAGTTTATGAAGGGCATATTTCTTCATTCATATTAAATATTACTTTCATTTCAGTATTTTTGTATAGGCAAAAATACTTAACCAACACAAAAAAATAATTCCTGGTTTCTATGTAAGTACGTTGTTCCGAAGAGGCTCTATCGTCATAATGAAAGGATATGAATAATCAATGTTTATTATTATTTTAAAATTTTAAAAAAATTGAAGTACACTTTATAGTTATTTTAGTTATCATTTTACCAGAGAATTAGACACAAGGTCAAGTGTGGGTTTGGTGAAAGTGTTTCTGCGTGACGTTACTTAGCCACAGTCAAGCATACAGAAAATCGTATAAGCCAAACAAAAAATCGAGTAAAAATATTTATATGGAGGTGGGGATATTATTATCATTATTTTTTTCACGGGTCCCGCTATATAATTATTTTTTTACTATAATAATTATTAAATACCTACAGACACTAGTGTTTCATCCTTTCGGGAATCTTCAGTGCAAGGTGTCACGATTAATACCAGTCGAATGAGACATCTCTGGCTCGATTTAGCGAAGACCCGCATCACAAGACATCTCTGGCTCGATTTAGCGAAGACCTAATCCATTCGGCCACCATTAACCGCGTGAAATAACGTCGAATTTAAACATTTTAATTTTAAATGTTGATTTACGTCAGTCAGAAAGTGATCTAATCGTTATACGATGATCTATGCATAAGAGCTAAATTGACCGACTTTAATTCAACTGAAAGTGCTCAACGATAAGAAACGAATTTCTTAAAGGGGCTGTCTTTTTTAATTATTAAATACCTACAAACACTAGTGTTTCATATATATATATATATATATATATATATATATATATATATATATATATATATATATGAGAGAGAGAGAGAGAGAGAGAGAGAGAGAGAGAGAGGGGGTTCTTGTTGCCAAACATCGTCCGTCTATGTAATTCTTCATTCCCTTCACATGTCTTACAATTCCGCACCATTTTCGGTGTGATAAAACTGTTTAGAGCATCTCAGATTTCACGTGTCCGATAATTCTTTGATAGAATTTGTACACATTGTTATTATCTTTGATATGCGTTTTCTTTACTCAAATCAACTGTTGACTTAATGCGATTGCGAAGAAGGAAGAAAAGAACGCCTTTTTTAATGGGGAGTACGACTCTCGAAAATCAGCAATCATTCTTACTTTTGTTTTTATTTTGTATGCATGGCAGGGAAGAACATACCTTTTTTACTATACCATTTTCTTGGTATCTTCCTATAATTTTCTTACATATGCAGATTATGTATGTGTCTATACATATAACTTGCATTTGTAGAAGATTATTCCAATCAAATGTCACGTTCCTAGGTCTAATAGCCTAAACATTGTTCACGGGCAAACAAGTATATAGACACAGGTCTCTCATCTCTGTATTAAGCAAAGTATAAGACAACTTCAGGTGCATTTTTATTAGTAATAGGACGATTCAAATGCTTTTCCCGATTCCGATGCAATTACAGATTCCGATTCAAATATAGCTTTTAAAAACATTATGTAATTTTTGTGGGGTTGGAGTTTAGCGAAGAGTTCTACTCTATGTTTAAATGTAAATAAATATTATTTTTAATTTGATAAAATTTCATTTTTTTTTGCCTTCATGTATTGCATCCAGAAAAGCTGCTAAAAAAGATCACGGGGCACCAAGGATCAATTCTGATCGATAAAATGATCTTAAAAAACTGCAAAAGATCTACTGACCTTGTCATGGGCTGAGTAGACTATAAGAAGGCATTTGACATGGTGCCACATTTATGGGTACTTATGGTAAATTTTCGGAATAGCCCTCAATATCCGAACATCTATAAAGAATAACATGAAGAATTGTGCACTAATAAAATTTCAGGAAATATTGGATTTAATTTCAGGAAATATTGGATTTAATTCCAGGAAATATTGAATTTAATTTCAGGAAATATTGGATTTAACTTCAGGAAATATTGGATTAAATTTCAGGAAATATTGGATTAAATTTCAGGAAATATGTGATTTAATTTCAGGAAATATTGGATTTAATTTCAGGAAATATTGGACTTAATTTCAGGAAATATTGGATTTAATTTCAGGAAATATTGGATTTAATTTCAGGGAATAATGGATTTAATTTCAGGAAATATTGGATTTAATTTCAGGAAATATTGGATTTAATTTCAGGAAATATTGGATTTAATTTCAGGAAATATTGGATTTAATTTCAGGAAATATTGGATTTAATTTCAGGAAATATTGGATTTAATGTCAGGAAATATTGGATTTAATTTCAGGAAATATTGGATTTAATTTCAGGAAATATTGGATTTAATTTCAGGAAATATTGGATTTAATGTCAGGAAATATTGGATTTAATTTCAGGAAATATTGGATTTAATTTCAGGAAGTATTGGATTTAATTTCAGGAAATATTGGATTTAATTTCAGGAAATATTGGATTTAATTCCAGGAAATATCGGATTTAATTTCAGGAAATATTGGATTTAATTTCAGGAAATATTGGATTTAATTTCAGGAAATATTGGATTTAATTTCAGGAAATATTGGATTTAATTTCAGGAAATATTGGATTTAATGTCAGGAAATATTGGATTTAATTTCAGGAAATATTGGATTTAATGTCAGGAAATATTGAATTTATTTCAGGAAATATTGGATTTAATTCCAGGAAATATTGGATTTAATTTCAGGAAATATTGGATTTATTTTCAGGAAATATTGGATTTAATTTCAGGAAATATTGGATTTAATTTCAGGAAATATTGGATTTAATTTCAGGAAATATTGGGCAAAGTCAAAATTATGAGAGAGATTTTCCAGGGCGATAGTCTTTCCCCTTTGCCTTTTGCCATTATCCGTTGAGACTTTTATGGAATGTGAAAGCAAGATATGCATTTGGAAAAGGACTTCCAATAGTCAGCCATCTATTATTCATGGATGACCTTAAAGTGTTTTGAAAGGAATGAGAACCAGCTTGATACCCTAATGAATACGACCAGATTGTTTAGTAAGGAGGCGACTTAGCACCACCAAATGTGCTATTACTGTGATAAAAAAACACGCACATTCACTCAAATGGCCTTGAACTTCAAACAGATCTCATAAAGAACGTTGACAGCAATATTTGAGGATGCTGAAGGTCGATAAAATTAAGAACATGGAAATGAAAAGCCACGTCACAGTCTAGTACAGCAGAAGATAAAGGATCGTTTTTAAATCACACCTCAACAGTCGGAATACAATATATAACATCAACACGAGAGCAGTGGGTCTCATTCGATATACCGCTGGTGCGCTGGTGTATTTGACTGGGATATAGATGAATAAAATGTTTGGATGCGAAAGGACGTAAAATGCTTACAATTTAAGGAGCTTTTGCCAAGAAGGAAGATGTTGATCGACTGTATCTAACTAGAAAAGAACCTGGTCGATGCTTACTTAGTGTTGAAGATGTGATAAATAAAGAGAAATGGAAATCTAATTAAATGTGTTTCGGAAAGTACTGAAACTCTTCTTCGTGAAGGGAAGAATGAAAAGATATTAATGGCCGAAAAAGAATCAGGGATTGCAATAGAAAGCCGAAAAATTATGTGGAAAGAAACTACAGTGTATTCTTTAAGAATAGTAAATTCAGAAATAATGATGCTGGAATTAGTTTGTGAGGGAGTAATCTTACAAGATCTAGGAGCACTTTAATGGCCGTGCAGGAACTAAGTTCATTAAATATCACACCAACAAAACTTCAAAATCACAGATGTACAGATTGTGTAAGAGAGGGATGAACATTAGCGCATATTATATCAGAATGCCCTATGCTTCAGCATCAATATGAAAAATGGAGATACGACAAAGTCGTTCAGGTCATACACTGGAATATATGCAAAGTCTATGAATTAGACCACAATGAGAAGTGGTATGAGCATAAACCAGAAGTGGTACAAGAAAACGACAACGTCAAACTTATTTGGAATATGCGCATAGAAATTTATAAGGTTCTTGAAAATTCCAAACCTGACGTAATTTTTTTTTAAACAAAAACAAGAGAACTTGCTCAATCATTGATATTTCGATACCAGACTGCAATAGAAAGAATATGAAAAATACATATCAAGATCTGAAATGGGAATTAGACTATGGGACTGTACAGGAGTCAAAGTAACTTGGAGCCAAAAGGAAAAGTCATCATAAATTGCTTAATCAGATTGACGAGATATTGTTTTTTCCAATATTGCAAAAAGATTGTTAGAAACGGTGAAAATTTAAAGGTATGATTTAAATGTCTAAAGTCAAAAGAATTGACCTGATGTTCAAAAATATCAAACTAAAACATCCAAAAGTTGAAACTACTATGAAATAGATGATTCTTAATAATATAATAAGGAAGTACCAAGCTGGATACAAGTTTACTAATACAGAAGAAAGAATCAACCACCTAATGTACATGGACGATCTGAAACCTTTTGTGAAAAAACAAAAAAACAAAAAAACTAGAGACCCTAATGAACACAACCAGGATATCGGAATGGAATTCGGTATGAAGAAGTGCGCACTGCTAGTCATAGATAGGGCTAAAACTAGGAGGAATTATACAGAAAATTGTATTTTGAATACCTAGACAAATGGTACAAGCAGAAACTGACAGCAATACTTGAAAACGGAAAACACGCAATCATGTGGGGCATGGATGTACAAACCCATTTAAGAAAGAAAATCGGATGTCATAATAATTAAAAAGACGGACAAATCCTGACAGATTTTAGTATTCTCCGTTTCTGCAGACCACAGAGTGAATATCAAGCATATGAAGAAGCGAAGAAAATACATGGAACTGGTCAGAGAACTGAAATGGATATGGAAGCTGAAGGAAGTCAAGATGACACTAATAATAGTAGGAGCACAAGGAAGAAAAAAGAATGAGAGAGATTGAAATCAAAGAGATGGCTGAAAAGATACAATGGATAAAAATAATGAAAACTGCTGAAATATTAAAGAAAATACTTGAATGCAGAGACTAATATCCATTGTTGGACAGCCGGGACCTATATATATATATATATATATATATATATATATATATATATATATATATATATATATCAACACACAAACAAATGAAATGCAAAGCACACTCGCACGCAGTACATATACATGTACACCCCCACACATAAATCAGAACCGATACATTAAAACACACACGCGCGCATACAGCCACACACAGGCACAACACCCCTATCTCTAGTATAACACATTGAACAATACCAACCTTACATTGAAACCTATAACGCTAAAAATACCTAGAACCACGGTGTAGTATCTATTCCGACACTGCACCCACCCCTCCTACCCTCAGTCAGAAATCACAATAGAAAGAAACTAAAATCTAAAAATCCAAAAAATTAAAATTAAATGAAACCATCCTTACCAATTACCCTTGTTTCGGAACCCTAATAAGAAGGGTAGGAGTGGAACGCATCCGTGAAGACATTTAGAATTATTCAAAGACATTTCCACCGCTCGGAAACTTGTCACCAAAATGGACTGCGAAAATGCTTTTATACATTCTGAACACATTTTAAATATATTTTAAATATTTTACATTTTGAATACTTTCTGAAGAGGACGCTTCTCAGAACGTCTGAAACGCGTAAAAAACTATTTCAATGATTTCAAAACATTATTACAATGATTTAAATATGATATCTTTTTTTAAATAAAAAATCAAAACACGGAATAATAAAATAATGTTAAAAAATACATACCAATTGTTGGTAACCTTTCTCATTTACATCTTTCTCGTTGGAATCTCTCAACCCATATATATATATATATATATATATATATATATATATATATATATATATATATATATATATATATATATATATATACGTGTGAATAACATTATTATCAATGTATATAAACAGCGTTTATTTAACTGTTTCCTCTTTAATGTTGTGATATATACAGTGTGTTGTCTCGTGGATAAAATGTTCTTCTATTGTTGTATGTATGTAAAATACTCATTGTTTACGCGGTCGCTTCTTTACAAATACACTTAGTTAACAAATGTAACAAACTTTTGTCGACAGGTTTTTTTATAATCAACGGATAACATATATGCCTACGTGTCTCAGACTAAAAGAACCACAAACTTTCTTATTGGTCCAAACTTCAAAAGAATGCAATAACAACGAGTTATGTTTTATACGAGTTTTATTCGTTTTATGGAATCTGTTGGACGACGTTTTGGCACGCTAAGTCTCTTTCTACATTTTAACTGGTTTTCTCTTTTGCTCCCAAAGAGGCCGTCTACACGCTTGTTTGCTAACTTTTGTCTCGACAACTCATTAGTTTGATCTCTCCTAACTAACTATTACGTCAACAAAGTAGACCAAATCATGTGCCAGTCACGTAAGCTAAAACCTTTTTTACTTTACTAACCACATTCCAATCTACTTTAAAATTCCTAAACTGACTGTGTTTATTTCTGAGTTAAATTCATGACTAAACATTTCAAGCTGTAAATCCGCAATTTAAAAAATATGATTGTTTTATTTTTCTAATAATAATAATCGATTAGGTTCTCGGCACTGTCCCGGCATGGTAATATATTACTACAAACATGAGCTAGAGGCATTAGCAGGATAAATAGAAACTGCTACAAAAGTAAAACACGAAGAAAACACCACATGGAATCAAGAAAACTGAAACAGTATAATGATAAGTTAAACACCCCCCATCAAAAAAAAAAAAAAAAAAGAAGTCGGTATCAACTGGCATCACACCAAATCGCAGTGGATATGTCAGAACACCAGAATGACCCTACATATTGAACAGCGATAAATCAAGTATAGCATGAATTTTATTTGGTTGGATTTCAGAAACGATGGTGAATTTTATTAATGATTCCATGAATGGGAATGTGGGGAGAGGGCGATATTTTCTATAAATGTGTTGTTTTTTTTTGTTGTTTTTACTTTATTTTTTACTATTTGTTCATCAAGATACTTTCTATGATAAGGGTTAATGAAGTGAAAAGATTATTTGTTGAAAAAAGAAGAATATGATGGAAGTAATTTAATTGATTAATGGAACGAACTAAGTTGGATTAGTTATGGCTTGTTATGACAAGTATTTGATAACATTTTATTTTGAAAAAAAAAACTATGTTGTAATCTGCAGTGAAACGGTCACGCGGTAATGTATTCTTATAAAGAGAAGCCCTTGAAACGATTATCTATTCAAAATGCTTGATAAGGTAAAAAGCGGATATTGAAACTCAGTCAAACACCTTCCATGAAAATAACGATACAGCGTAGGAAGACTAAAAACATCTCTTCTGTAAGAAAGGGGCTCTAGAGAATAGAAGATATTATCTCCCTCTAATGTGTTTTTTACATTTATTTTAAGTTTACGACCTTCCAGAGCATGGCCATTGTCTTTAAAGACAGAGAGGCTTACATATTCTACTCTCTAAATAAACTTACCAGTCAAATAAAATTTGCAAGTAATTTCCCAATAGTTAAACGACTTCGAAAATTGCGCATATAAAACAAGGGCGGTGAAATCGATTGCAGCAGATGTAAAAGTGTAACTCGTGTTGCTTTTGGTGATTTTTACTGGTTGAAATTTTAGACGTCTTTCTAGTCGCTCTCCTTTTCTTCACTTTCTTCCGGCCAACGCTTGATGTTTCAAGATCGTCTATCTGCTAGTTTTTTTTTTTTTGTTAAAGATGATGTGTAAATCGGCACAGTCTGTCCAGGTGTCAGGAGAGTCGGACATACACGGATAGCAAAGCGGACGGCGATTCGCAGCTGCGTACAGGCCTTCCGAAAACTGCGCCGACAGGCAGAAACCTAGTTTCAGAGAACCGGAAATAATAATTTCATTCAAAATAAATAAATTAACAAATGAATGTGAATAAAAAGCTCAACCAATAGAAAACGAATTTATATATATATATATATATATATATATATATATATATATATATATATATATATATATATATATATAAACATACAGTTACACATTTATATGAACGTACAGTAGTTATATATATATATATATATATATATATATATATATAAACATGCAGTTATATATATACATATTTATATATATAAACATACAGTTATATATATATATAAACATACAATTATATATATATATATATATATACATATACATATATATATATATGTGTGTGTATGTTTATATATAAGCCTAGATATACATATATATGCAACCATATATATAAACATATACCTATATATGAATAAATATATGCATGTTTATATCTCTATACATACATGTATATATACATGTTTATTTATACATATATATTTACACACATACACACACACACACACACACACATATATATATATATATATATATATATATATATATATATATATATATATATATATATAGTCTGGTTGTCTGTTAGTTGGATCTTTGAAAAAACTATTGTTTTAAACTTCTGTCTTCAACTTGTGCAGTTTATTTAGGAAGCTAAAACTGAGAAACGAGGGCAAATGACGTGACCGACTAACTAATATTTTGAAAGAAAAATGAACAATTTAATAACTTGAACTTTCTTTTTGGCTAAAATCAGAGTGTAGCATCTGTTCTAATGCTGCACTTCATCTGTTCTGTCCTTGGTCAGTGAATGAGAAATCCTTCTAGGCATAGGAAATTTAATTTTTATTTTATCTCAATTCAATGTCTTTTTTGGGGTAATTGGATTTCCCCTCACATTAAAAACCTACCTATGACTTTGTTCTGCCAAAAAACTGTCAATTATCTTATTAACAAGTAAACCACGTGAATAGCTCAGGTAATATCGCAAACAATCACCAAGAAACGAAAATTCTTCACCAAAATCAAAGATTGCAAAAATGAAAATAAAAGCACGCATTGTGAGCAATATAAAAAAAAAATCCACATTTCAAACACATCTTGGCAAAAACTCTAAATGATACAACAATGGTTGATATCTCGTAAAACAATCAAACCAATGAATCAATAAAGTTGCCCTCGTGGAGAGAGAGCAAGTATATTGAGGGAAAATAAAGTACGGATTCTTAGGCCAATGTATGATCTGATCGATTGTTCGGCGTAAACAATGAACCTATCCTTAACTTATCAATTGCAGAGTAGCGCATCACTCAAAATGTTCCGGGCCTAATAGAAAAAACCCAACTCTTAGGTAAAATTCATTTATTAACATAGTCCTCTTTCCATGGCGATACGCTGATTACAACGCTTCTCTAAGAATTTGACACCTTTTTTGTAGAACGATGTGAACTAGCCATCTGTTAGCAATTTGTCTCCAACGGTACAGAGTCCGAATAACATTGCATTGCTTGAACAGTATTTTATTACTTCGCAAGCAATGCTTATTAACACACGAAATTCAGATTTTTTTCAATCGTTTGGCGTATTTGCAGCAGTAAAAAGTAGTCAACCATAGTTAGGGACAAGCAGAATTTTCATTTTCGTTAGATACTATACCAAGTTGTAGGAAAAGTCGGAATTTCCGTTGCAGGGTTTTTCTAATTATCCCCGGTCTTATAATTCTGAGTGTTTAGCAAGGAGCAGCAAGTACCATTTTTTAATCTTTGATATTGCTCGACCAAGGATTGAAATCTCTTGGTTTATTATCAAATATTCTAACCATTATGCCAAATAGGTTTGGCCAAATGCAACAATAACCGTAATTTGTAAATTAATTATCCGATTAAGCTAAAATGTTGACAAATGCCATGTGAAGTCTAGTACTTTATGAAAAATGGTATAGATTTTTTTTATTGGTGGCGCCATCTATATCTCCCGTGATCGCTCAAGTGATACCCGTGGCAGAAGTTGATACATGCTGATCAATCTCACAATTTTTAGACACTAAGACAATGCAGTAATGATTACAGGGAGACAAACAGGATTATAAGTTAATCTAAAAATACACGGCTTGCAATGTCAAACTGTAGATTTTGATAAATTATCCTATTGCAATTTATACGTTTTTGTATCGATCATGTACTGCAGATTTCTTTCAAAACAAGTAATTGTCATGTTGTCTTGTTGTGGACACACGGAGTCAGAAATAAACGAAGGAAAAATGTAATATTACTTATAGAGACGATTGATCAAAGACAAAAATGACAAAAGTATACTTTATCTATCTGTATAAGGGCCACATGCGTCCTAAGATATAGTACTGTTGCCACATCCGGGAGGAATCGTCAAAAGTACCATTACTTGCCTTGACAGGGTACAAAACTGTTTTCGAAATCTAGTGGACGGAGCTCTCTTCTCCATCCTACTTCGTTTTCACACAAAAGAGATGTAGCGAGTCTATCTCTATTCTATCTTTATTTTCATGGTAGGTGCTCGACTGATAGGTGGATCTAGTATTAGGAAATGAAAGGCACAAAATATTCTAGACGTGGAAATTTCTTCCGCTATTAAGAATTGTTAACAAAATTCTATTCTGTACAATAACTGAATTATATAATATACAATGCTGGAACCTACCTTCATATGGGAATTGTATACGATTTGTTTCAAAGTTTTGAGAAAATGTGCTTATCTAAGTTAAGTAATCAAATTGGCATTATTCCACCATTAAAGCTTTCTCTGTATAATTTTTTAATATTAAGAGTTATTTCCCCTTGTATCAATTTATAAAGAACATAAGACAAACACCGTTCTTGACAATGCAATCTGAACAACAACAAAAAATGGTGGAAAGAACATTTGAACAAGGCAAATTGGCCTAAACGTCGTTCATTTATTTTTCCATATTTTTTACTTAAAACAACGCCACCTGGTGGTATTAATTAGTTTGAACAGAAAGAAACCTTTTTGCTTGTTCCGGAAGGGGGAGATAACCGCAACTCATCACTAATGAACGTCGACATAACAAAATATTGCATGGCAAGATCAACAATATGAAAAAGACGCTGGAAGCTATAGCACAGCCCAGGTGATACTGGCGCCTTGTAACTACTTATTAACCTTGTAATTACTATTCTCCGCTTCGACTTCTTTATACAAAAAAAGTACAAAATGAGATACTACTACTACTACTACTACTAATAATAATAATAATAATAATAATAATAATAATAATAAGAAGAAGAAGAAGAAGAAGAAGAAGAAGGAGAAGAAGAAGAAGAAGAAGAAGAAGAAGAAGAAGAAGAAGAAGAAGAAGAAG
The DNA here is from genome assembly GCF_053919585.1 of Euprymna scolopes. NCBI lineage: Eukaryota > Metazoa > Mollusca > Cephalopoda > Sepiida > Sepiolidae > Euprymna > Euprymna scolopes. The sequence continues at coordinate 67,890,130 of NC_136509.1, forward strand.
AAAAAGAAGGAGAAGAAGAAGAAGAAGAAGAAGAAGAAGAAGAAGAAGAAGAAGAAGAAGGTCATTACTGCTTTGTATTATGGAGCAAAAGACCTGCAGGAAACGGAAGGACCGGAAATGAGGAATTAAACCGAGAGAAATATGAAAGGCAAAAAGAATAAGAGGAAATGTTAAAGAGTTACATTAATTTAGTGTAATCAGAAAAAAAGGACCGTCGACGCCAAAACTGGCTGCGTATTTGTGTTGAGCACTTGATTGCTGAATAAGGAACGTGGAATATGAAAACCCAGGTGAGAATAAGAAGGCAAAGTAGAGACGAGAAAAGTATGAGGCTAAGGAATGCTAGGAAAGATTAATGAGTGGGAATGGAGGACTAAGAAGAACAACAACAACAAATGCATGATAGTAGAAAGTGGACCTTGGGTTTACTTTTAACAGCTTGTTCCCCCCCCCCCTTTCTCTTTTAGTTCTCAAATTCCATGATGAGCGACATTTCTGAGAAAGAGGAAACGATTGCTGTTACTAGGTCGGAATCTATCCATCCAATACTCATCGTTGGCTTCTGTTTTTTTTACTTTGAAGTTATATATATATAATTGTTACGGCTTTACCTTATCATGTGCTACAAAAAAAAATCCTATCCTTTTCTCTCAAAATTCCCTCTCTGTCCTGCTCCAACCAAATCTATCGACCTGTTCCACAAATCCCAAACCTCAACATGACAAATCTCCAGAAAAAAAAAACACGAATAAACCTAGAACCCCATCCTCCAATGTAGACCCCTACTACCATGTCTCCTTCTCCAACATCAGGGGTGTACGTTCCAACCTTCCAGAGGTTAAAACACAATTACAGGAGACGAAACCGGACATATTCTTTCTAAGTGAAACTGGCATAGGGCCGACCACTTCCCTAGATGAGTTCATAATTAAAGGATACTCTAACTTAACATATAAATCTGACCACCAAGATCGCCATGGGCATGGAGTATGTGCTTACATTAAAGATGGCTTTCCGTGTGGTAGGGATATCTCCAGAGAAGACCGTAATTTACCTTATATGTGCTTCCGGATTGCACTAGCTTACACCACTGCATTTATATTTGCCCTCTATCGCCCCCATAACAGTGGGGTTACTATCTTTAAGAGTATATCTGAGAAAATTGACTGCTCATCCTTCGAAAATTTTGAAAATTGTCTGCTCATCCTTCGGCTAACATTCACATTTGCGGTGACTTCAATGTTCATAATGTGGAATGGCTGACCCACTCAAATAAGACCGATGACGAAGGGAGGTTCTGTCATGATTTTGCCATTGACTATGACCTCACCCAGATTGTTCACGAACCCACCCATGTGCCCGATACTACCGGTCAGTATGCAAGCCTTCTAGACCTTTTTCTCACAACTTCTCCTGAGCTATGTTCATGTTCCGTTCTATTTCCCCTGGGATCCTCCGACTACTCCATTGTATCAGTTAAGATAAAAATGAAATGTAATAAGTCTTCAGACGTACCTCTCTACCGTACTGTATATCAATACTCTAAGGCTGACTGGGATAGCTTCCGTACATTCATATCTGATCTAACTCTGCATTCCATGTCTAAAAAGGAGGTGTCCTCTATAGTATCAGATCTGACCGAATGGTTAATTGTAGGCATAGACCAATTCATGCCATCCAAAAAATTCCAACAAAAGCCTAACAGCCAGCCATGGTTCTCCCCAGAATGTACTGCTGCCATAGCACACAGAAATCACTTTTTCCATAGCTACCAACGTAATAGATGCACTGAGACTAAAGTTGCTTTCAGGACTGCCAGCAATCACTGTAAAAGAGTAATAAAAAATGCAAGAGAGCTATATGCTCAGTCCGTTAAATCCAAAGTAGCTGAGCAGCAGCTTGGTTCCTACCAGTTCTGGCAAATAGCAAACAGGATCCTGAACTGAAGCGTGCATTCTATCTTCAATGGACCTGAGGTCATCTCATCAGCATCAGACAAGGCCAAACTATTTGCCAAGAAATTTGCAGCTAAGCGATGAAGGCCATCAACTCCCCGTATTTCCTCCTATAACAGACAACACGATATGCAACATACAAATATCTGTGCGTGAGATCGCCAAGCTAATCAAGAACCTTGATTCCTATAAAGCAACTGGCCCTGACAGCATACCAGTTATAGTGCTGAAAAAGCCCCCATACTTACAAAACTGTTTAAGCGTTGCCGTAAGGAGAAGTGCTTTCCAACACCCTGGAAAACCTCATCAGTATGCCCTGTATTTAAGAATTCAGGCGAAAACTCATCTCCCTCTCAGTACAGACCAATAAATCTCAACTCTATCATGAGTAAGTTACTGGAATCCATATTAAATAAAGAAGTAGTCAACCACCTCAGCAGAAACAACCTTCTTAGTGACATGCAATATGGTTTCCGCTCCGCAAGATCTACAGCAGATGTGCTAACGGTTATATCTCATAGGATTAGTGAATCTCTTGACAAAGGCTTCCTTTCCAGGGCAATTGCTCTTGACATATCAAAGGCCTTTTATAAGGTATGGCATAAGGGCCTACTTCACAAGATTTCCAGCTATGGTATCACTGGAAATGTTTTCTCAATTATTAAATCATTTTTCTCCAATAAGTTCATAAGAGTAGTGGTTGATGGTCAGACATCAGAGGCCCACAGTATTAATGTTGGAGTCCCTCAGGGGTCCATCCTGGGCCCAACTCTCTTTCTGATCTACATCAATGATCTCCCAAAACACATACATAAATCATTCATTGACATCTATGCTGATGACACAACCATCTATGGCAACACATAAAAGGCCGTAAATGACAAAGTTCTCTCTGATTCTCTCTCCTCTGATCTTGAGCGCGTGATACAGTGGGGGAAGAGGTGGCTGGTTACTTTTAATGCATCCAAAACCAAGCTTCTATCTTTACATTATCAACGCTCTGATCCCCATCTGGCATCAATTAAAATGGATGGCTCTCATCTTGGGGAGGTTTCATGTTTTGACAAGCTTCTGGGTTTTACCTTTACTCCTGATCTGAAATGGAACAAGTACATCAGGTCTGTTGCCAAGGACACTGGGAAAATGGTGGTATCCTTCTACCACTCCAGAAGATATCTCACTACTGATGCAATTCTCTATCTGTATAAAAGCTAAGTACGTCCAAGGATGGAGTACTGCTGCCATATCTGCCTTGACAGAGTACAAAATAGACTTTGTGGCCTAGTGGGGGATGCCCTTTTCTCTTCCCGTCAGCCTCTCTCCCACAGAAGAGACATTGCGAGTCTGTCTTTGTTTTATCGTTATTTCCATGGCAGGTGCTCGTCTGAGCTCCAATCCCTCGTCCCCCTCGCCAATCTTCCACGAGAAACACCCGTCCAGCTGACACTACTGTCATTAATTGTCCCTACTCTTTATCTGTGCCTAAATCAAAACGTAGATTCCATGAGCAAAGCTTCTTTCTTAGAAGTGCACGACTGTGGAACTCTCTTCCGTTTGCCTGTTTCCCACCTGACTACAACTTGGATGTCTTCAAGTCCAACATAAACAAATTCCTTACAAACCGCTATCTTAAGTAAGACACACTATCAAATATCCAATACTAATGATTACTACGATTCTATCCCATTGATGACTGTACACGCAATAACACTTATCTCCAAGTGGCTTGCGGGCCTTGATAAGTGGTGACTTCCATGCAAAAAAAAAAAAGCATTGTTTATTTGGATAATTTAAATGCGAAAAAAAAATTGGGACGTTGAAAACCTACAGAGTAGAACAATACGTTTTATTGTCGCGTTGATTATTTAGTCTAATATATATCGTATATATATTAAACAGGTCGAATTATTTGTAATCATATTTTGCGTTTGCTTTCACTATCTTCAAGTTTTTTATTCAATAAATTTAAGATATTCGCTTTTCTAAAGACATCTGTTTGTTCGAACGAAACCGGTCCAGCGATTTGTGTTTATTTGTTTATTCTTCCGGTTGCGCATGCGTACATAAACATAAACCATAGGTTTATGTTTATGTACGCATGCGCAACCGAAAGTCGTAAACCGGATGTTGGATTACAATACCAGTTACAAGGTCATTTGAATGTTATAATTATATAGATTTATATATAAACTCAGATAGCTACATGTCTTATTGGGAACAATTTACATAAATAATAATAATAATAATAATAATAATAATAATAATAATAATAATAATAATAATAATACAGACTTTGTGGACAAAGAGACGAAACAATAAACCATATAGTAAGCGAATGCAGCAAACTGACCCAAAAGGCATACAAGAACAGGCACGACCAATCGGGGAGGGCAGTCCACTGGGAATTATGCAAAAAAACTGCATCTCGAACGCACAGACAAATGGTACAAGGATAAGCCGGCAACAGTACTTGAAAACGAGTATCACAAAATCCCATGGGACATGGACATACAAACAGATAAACCCATCCAAGCAAGAAGACCAGATGTCGTAATAATTTACCAGAAAGAAAAGTCCTGTCAAATCGTAAACTTTGCTGTTCCAGCTGGCCACAGAGTGAATATCAAAGAAATGGAAAAACAGAGCAAATACACAGAGCTAGCCAGAGAGCTGAAAGGGATATGGATGATGAAGAAAACCAGGGTAATACATATATTAGTAGGAGCACTAGGAACAATTCCGAAAAGCTTTGAAAAAATAATGGCAGAAATTGGAATGGCTGGAAAGATACAACGAATCACAATAATAGAAACGGCTGAAATATTAAGGAAAACCCTTGAATGCGTAGACTTATACACATGAGCCACATGAGTAGGCCAGACAAATTGCTACAGATGGCAAAATATAAAGAAGCGTTACATGGAACCAATGATATTAAAGCTGCATATCTATAAGTTCGCTATCCCCTTCCATTACCCCATCACCGCCCCTCTAAAATGTGATAGAAAATAGCCGAGAAGGGCCAAAGAGGATGGAAAGACCGAGGAGAGAGCACTGACCAGACCTCCGCTGGAAAAGTGCCAAAAGAACTGGGATCTTGCAGAGGCTTATTGCAACTCAAATTCCAGTGGAGACCAATGGCCACTGCCAGTGAGAAATAAATGGTAAGCGGCTGTTACAGTAAGGGAAATTAATTTGCAAATGTTACCGAAAGAGGTGGAAAATACTGGAAACCTGGGGAGACTTGTTACCACTCAGCTTCCAGGGAATACCACAGGTTGTTTCAAAGACAGATCTTTGATGATCTATATAGAAGCTCCATTGTGAGTCAATAATAATAATAATAATAGTAGTGGTAGCAGCAGCAGTAGTAGTAATAATAATAATAATAATAATAATAATAGTAGTAGTAGTAATAATAATAATAATAATAATAATAATAATAATAATAATAATAATAACTAGCAAAATCCGTGAAATTTCACGTAGTTGAAAACATCATCACATAAACAAAGAATCGAATGTCCTTCCGTAGAAATAATCAGTGTAACATTAGTTCCGATCAGACCGTGAATTAAACAATAAATATCTTTCTAGCCAACTATGGAGAACTGCTTGAGATATATTATTACAAAAAATGGAACTATAATAAGGTATAACTTTTTTCTAGATTATAATTTCATCAAAATGACTTGTAAATCAGTTAGTAATAATTATGTCAAAATCTTTTCTTGATAATCTGATAATTTGGCATGTAAGTAATAAGATTTGGCAGATGATATGGTAACAAACACTTATAAATATATATATGTTTTTATAAGATAAATATTCTTAATTCATTATGAAATTGAATGTTTGAATTTGCTAGATGAAATAAAGTAGTTTTTATATCGTAAATTTCTTCAATAATGTCCATGACTGACTGATTATAGCCCCCTCTCTCTTAAGAATTTATATGAAATAAAGTGATCGTAAACTGCTTCAGCCATTACCGGAAATCACACCATACACTTCACTCTTACAAATATATTTGAAATAAAATGATTTTCAGATCGTAAACTGCTTCAGCTATTTCCGTGACTGACTCCGTATACCCCTTTCGTTTCCTCCACCCGTTTACACAAAAATATAAGGAGAAATAAGGTACTTGTACAGTATTCTATCTATATGAGAAAACGATGAAACATTATACTACTCGATAATTTTACATGATTTTTGGTTTTAAAATCTTTTATGCGCGTCACAGGTAAGATTTTCTGTTTTTTCATATGAATACTATACTGTATAAGTACGTTATTTCTTGGGTCGATTACTATACACGTATCTTATTTCTTATTTAAAAATGAAACTACTCGATTATTTTACGTAATTTTCGGTTGTGCTAACTTATCCTAAAAGTTTGTTTGCAAAGGAAAAGCTACAATACATATTCTATAATTCATAATGGTAAGTTCCAAACAATCACATATTATTAACATTCACGCGCGCTAACCGATCTTTTAAAAATGTATTACTTAATATAACTCAAAATTTGATGTAAGACATTTTTTCTGTTACATTTCCAAACTAGTACAATTTAGAAAAAATGTTTTACCCATGTTGTTCACCTATTTGTGGAAGCCTAATCTAAAGCCAGAAAAGATTCGTTGAAAAATATCCCCGTCAAAAACAGATTAAACTATGCTTATCTAATGCATTATCATAAACTTGTTTTGTTTTTATGAAAACGTCGGTAATTGAAGAATCCTCCGATTCATGAAGAAATATTTTCATCAACCCTGAAACCATTTTAATAAAGCAGGAATCCTTCTAGACTTCGATAACTTTGTTTTGGTTTAGAAAGTGGTCGATAAGTAATGAAGTTAGCCCTCCGTTAATAATTAAATAATTATAATAATTAAAAGAAAATGCGCACCTCCCCCCCCCCAAAAAAAAAACTATGGAAATGTTGCCGTGGAATTACCCGGCAGCAAAACTCACAAAGAAATAATGATGATGATGATGATGATGATGATGATGATGATGATGATGATGATGATGATGATGATGGCAGTATTAAAAGTAATAATAACAGTAGCATCAGTAGCGTTGATCCCATTAATAACGGTCATCCAGCAATGTAAACAAAAAGTAAGACCAGTGCTCAACTCTCAGGAGTTAAGCGAACACGTGGCCCCATTTATGTTTTGCGTGGACATATGTTCTGAAAAGTTGAGAAAGTGGCGACGAATACGAGCAAATGTATCGATATTAGACTTTTGCAAGGCATATCTTCAGATAAACGTGCACCATTCACTGAAGCCCTATCAGATTGTAATAATTAAGAGACGAAGATATTGCCCGACTCACATGGGGTTTGGATTCAATGTGACACAATCTGTCATGCGAACAATTTTTGATGCTATTTTGATGAAGTATAAGCGCATACAGCAGGCAGCATTTTCCTACATTGATGACGTTTACGTGTACGAAAGTGTTATGCCCGCAACATGTGTGAAGGAGCATCTCTTTACAATTTCGGCTTTCTCAGAAAAGAACCGGAGAGGATACAGGATGACGCATGAGTACTTGATTTACAGGTCTGAGCGAGTGTAACGCTCTGTATTGAAGAAGAAGGAACAAAATCCCAGACATGCCTCATGCCATCATACGACGGAATATATTTTCATTATGTGGCAAATTGTTTCAGCACCTTCTCGTGGGTGGTTGGTTTCGTGTTGCCGTGACATAAATCAATCAGAGAGCATCTGACGTTACCCTCGGGCCAAGATCCAAGTGTAGTATCTGTTCCGGCAGATGCTGCACTTAAGATAATTTGTACCAGTCAATGGAGGGGAAACCCTCTATACTGGGACAATTATTATTTTTGGTAACCAGAGTGCCCCCTTTTTGCCTACTTTTAGGGGAGCTGGTTTTTACCTCACATTAAAAACGGCCTTGTGCCTAATTTGCTCAGTGGGGGAGCAAATAAATACCATCTGACGTTACCACTGGGTGGGATGACAAAGTTGACGACGCCCCTCTTAACATCATGATTAAGAAGGTTCTCATAAGATTGCACAAAAAAGACCCGGCACAGAACAAATCGTGCGTTAACGGCCAAGATTTTAACGTATGGACTGATTCAAAGTCTGTTGTTACTGGCGTATCATTAGTATGTGATGGGGATGTAGTAGAGAATGCTTGCTGGTTACGTCCAGAAAATGACTCCCAACATATTAACCTCGTGGAACTCGATGCCATTATTAAATCGATAAACTTGGTAATCCTCTGGAAGATGATCAGCTTACACTAGTTCACGGATTCTGCGTGTGATCATAAGTGCATATCAGATACCCTTACCGGCAGGACCAAAGTACGAACAAAAGCCATAAGTGAGATGGTCATTCGACGGCGCTTTGAAATTATAAAATTTGTGGAGGAATACGCCCTGTCAATAGATATATCCTTGGTCAGATTTATCCAAAACAAAGCACATTAATTGACGAGAGTGCCTAAGTGGCTTGATGCAATTAAGAGGAATGCTGAGCCTATGCAACCTACCTGTACTGTGTCTGTTAGCTCAGTTGGACACTCTACTGTGAAACAAATCGATTCTGGGTTATCTAGGGTTGCTGTAAAAACCGTTATCAGAGAATGTGAAGGGTGTCAGTCGGTTGATCCATCCCCCATACACTGGTCGGAGAGTGCTTTGAATGTTAAACAAATATGACACAGGCTAGCGATGGATATTACCTATTGTAACGGCTCATTTTTTGACATTGATTATGGTCTCGCTTGATTTACTATCTGGCGACGTCTTACTCGAGAAAATGCGTAAGTGTAAGCAACCAAGTGAAGATGCTCTTCTGTGAACAGAGATTAACACTTAATGACACTGCCTTTCGGAGCAGTTTATTTAAAACTTTCTTAGATGAATAGAAAATCCGTCTTCGATTCCGCTGTGCATACATCCCCTTTGATAATGGCATTATCGAGCGATATTACAGAACTGCATAACGAATCGCAGCCAGAAAACTGTGTATTATACCAGGAGCAGTATATTGGTACAATGTCACGCCAAAGAATGGTGTGTGCTCTGCCACAGAACTTGCTAATAAAGTATATCGGCACTGCATACCGCTAAAACGAATTAATGGATCATCAGTGTCGGCACACAATCAACAGAAAATTGTCTCCAAAACGGGTGACCGAGCATGGGTAAAGGCTCTACATGGACGAAATATGAAGTAGGACGAGTGGCCAGAATTACCAGCGCACAGAACATATCGATTGACGGAATGCCACGCCATGTAAAAGATCTGCGATCCATAGTGGGACAATCAACATTATTTTTTTTTTGCATTTTTAACATCCAAACATTTAGATTCTAATAACAATGATAATAATAATAATAATATTAGATCATCTGGCGATGCCCGTCCTTCTATAAAAGAATGTTTGGAATATCCAAAAGAATGTGTTTACTATATGACGGATTAAACCGTATTGTAGAACGCCTTCTATTTCTATTTTTTTCTATTTTTGTGTTAAGTGGATTAAATGCCATAGATTACTTTTTATCATTAAGTAATTTGTTTTCATTCATATTATTATTGCGAGTTTTATTTCCCCTTCTACTTATTCCCATAGCCCTATTACATGATATTTAATATTATCATTGTTATACTTAATATTATCATTGTTATATATATATATATATATATATATATATGTGTGTGTGTGTGTGTGTGTGTGTGTGTGTGTGTGTGTGTGTGTGTGTGTGTGTGTTGTTACTAGTTATATTTCCCCCAGGTCTAAGGAAAATTACAGAAAAAAGAAAAAAGAAAGTAAAAAGAAAATAATAAGAAAGAAAAGAAAAAGAAAAAGAGAAAGAAAGAAAGGAAACAAAAGAATAAGTATTGAAAGATAAAGAAAGAAAATAAGAACACAATCATTGAAAGGGAAATGGGCACTTTTAGAATGAAGATATTGCAAGAAAGATATATATATATATATATATATATATATGTATATATACATATATATATATATATATATATATATATATATATATAAGGAGATATATATATATATAGAGAGAGACAGACAGACAGAGAAACAGAAGGAATTTAAAAAAGGCAAGAATATCAGAAAAGGAAGATATGAATAAAAAAGAAGATAGGAGAAAATAGAAAATTCCTGAATAAAGAAAAATAAAGTTATGGCAAATAGGAGATCGATTACTTAAGGCGTAAAGACATTGAAAGAAAAGACAATGGAATCTTTGTCTTGAAAATTCTTAAATATTTTGTCATATTTTAGCATCTCTGTTGTTTTTTCTTTTGACGATTATCGCCTCAACTCTAGAATTTATAATCTTTATTTACTATTTGTCGCTTTGCTATTTCGAAGATTGTTGTAAAACGAATCATCAGTTTTACGTTGTTTTCTTTTTTGTTGCTTTTCTTTTTTGTTGGTTTCCTTTTTTTGTTGGTTTGTGTCTTCTGGGATCGCATCAAATGTGTCGAGAAAAATCGGCAGAAAAATTTTCCGATTTCTCCTAATTAGGATGTGCATCTAAGGCGGAGGAGGACATATTGAATCTTGCTAGAAAATCATGTTAGCGAGTACAGAAACCGACAAATATAATTCCCGATTTATGTATTCAACAACAGCTAACAATATATATGCAGCAGAACATACACACACAATCAGACACACAAATATCCACACATATAGATACATATATAGATACATACATATAGACACATATCGACGCGCAGAAATACGCACATATACAAAGACACGTGTAAACACATACATAGACACACATAAATACATACACATATAAACAAACATACTGTTACATGATAAGGGCTGTCCCCTTTTCATGTAAGTAAAAAAAAATAGGGAATTAGTTAAATGCAAATATGAAGGATTCGAACTTGCGAAGCTAGACTTGGAATTGAGAATTCCAATCATAAGTTAAAATAAACACAGAATAGAATGTCCAGTAAATTGTTGATTCTGTTAAAATATTTAATAAATACAAATTTGGCTGGAAACTATTCACATTCTTAGAAAGAATGCATAATAAAATATGGATTACAGAATTAGACAAGTAGGTTAAATTCCTTTGTAAAACAACAAAGAGAATGGGAAATTTCCTGGTCGTCAGAAAGGGTGTCAAAACGTGCAAATCACGCATGTTGGAAACACGTGAGTTGTCACGTTGACCAGACATACGTGTGATTTCTCAAGATAGGAAAGAGTTCGAAGTTAGTTAGAAGAAGTTAGATCAGTCAGACCAGAGAAGCAGAGAAGATCAGACCGATTCTCCATTAGAGTCAAGGCACCCTCTGGAAAACGAGAGAGTTTAGAAATAACCATGTAACAACTTTGAATCCCTGAAATACAGAATCACTTCCGACCGGTCGAAGAATAAATGATCATCATGTTTTTTTATAACTGTCGTCTTTCTGTGTCCATCATTACAACGAGAAAGGTAACGTGTTTATATTATATGTACAACTGTCAAACGTAAATGTCAAACGCTCTCGGTCTATCTATCAAGATATTAAAAAAATCTCTTCTAGTTGAATTACAGGCTTGGTGCTCTTGTAGTGATATGTACACTGTCTATTATATATATACAGAATTTTCCTCTCTTTATATATACCCTGTTTATATCTCCAATATGCTATCTCCACAAACATGAACATTCTAAGACAATATGAACACTCACAATGAATATATATAATATTTAGCATCTCACAACACTCAACAACATGAACACTCCGAAGACTGTCTCTATCACTCTAAGACTCTTACTAACATGAACAACAACAAATATATAAGTCGTCATCTAAATAAGAACAATGTAACATACGCACATATTTAGTACATTCTAATATAATACCACCCATTACATAACAATACAGGCAGACATATATAAATACCCATATATAGAAACATGCATAGACAGAGATATAGACACACAAATACACAAACATATACACAAATAGAAACACATATATAGAAACATACATGCTCGAGGGATAGGGATGAATAAACACACATATAGACACTCGCATATATAAACTATCAAATACACATATAGATACAAACACACACACACAAATATATATATATATATATATATATATATATATAGCGTTCGTGTGTGTGTGTGTCTGTGTGTATAACTCCTAATGACCAAAGAAATATAAAAGCCATATGTGTGTACACCTCTCCTAATCAAGAAATATAAACGCCCATGATAGGATACTTCTGTCAACGGAGACATTATAATTTATACGTAATTTCTATATATAGCATTCTTCAAACCACATCTACATTAATTGAGTTACGCTCATTAGCATTAAATATATTAAAATAATTAGCTCGATTATATTACTTATTCGACATAATAGCTTCGTTTCAACTATACTAATTAAAATTTTTTAATTGTTTAGTTTATTTAAATTTCAAGTTATATTGTATTTAACTTATTTTATCTGAAATCTGAAACCGTTTTATTTTCAAACATGAAAACCAAAGGGGAAATAACTGTGATAGTTTAATTGAAAAATTGTTTTAAACGGAGCACGTCATTAAATATTTTCTGTAACAGATTTGTTTTCATTTCGAAATATTCTTCTAAGCTGAATTATTATTTTTATTTTTAATTTGGAGGAAATTTTTTTCGATTATTTTTAATGTTTAAGTTAAGAGAAAAATAAAGCTAATGTCCTCATTTACTTGCATCCTCACGAGGGCAGAGTTAGTCAGACACAGGGCCAATTTTCCATGTGAGCAAAATCTTTTATCTGCTCCTTTTTTTTGTTTATAAATTTTAATCGGTGTTGCCCAGGATTTATTATAATAATGATACCATAGCAAGTGTGTTTAATTGCCTGCGAAACAAATTTTCTTTATAATTTATTTCATATCTTAAATTAAAGATGGTCAATTTTTACGACGTGACCTAGCGTCATTTAACCACACAAAAAAAAATTAAGATCTGCTTTTTTTGTGGCCTAATACGATTAAGCAGTCTTTATAAATAATATGATTGAAGAAATTTTGAAAAAAATTAACATTTTAGCGTGGGGGATAACTTTTCTATATAAATGTAACGTAAAATGATCACCCACTTTTTGGCCACAAAGCGTTCAACCAGTCATGTCATCTCTAGCATTTTTTCAAGTTTAGCGATCGATGGGGGGATGACATCACAAATACAAATTTTTGTCTTTTTTGTGTACATTTGAAACATGAAATAACGATAAATTTCATTAATTTTTATGAGATCATTCTGTACTTTCACCTAACAATTTTATAAACAGAACGAACCTCAAAATATGACAAATTCAATTTTTTTTGGTGGGGGGAAGATTACATTATAAATATAAAATGGTGAAAAATTTCATTTAATTGCTTTTGGAATTAATTTTTGATAGATCTGTTTTTCTTTTTTTTTTTTTGCGATCGCACGGGAATTCGCAGCTATTTTTATTGAAACAAAATTGTAATGTTTTATTTTTAATTTGTTTTCTGGGGGGGTATTTTTAGTACTCAATATCCGGAGAATAGTTTCTTCTCTTTGTAGCCCTTCTGCCGAAATATCTCGTGGAGAGGGTATCACATACTTCTTCTTTTTGGGGGCGATTACATTTACATGTTTTCATCCGTTCTTTTATTTTTATTGTGGAGGTATCCAGGTTTCCCATGATGAAAATGATTAGTATACAAACGGAAATATATATATATATATATATATATATATATATATATATATATATATATATATATATATATATATACAGAAAAATACAGACACACATAGACGCACACAAATACACATGCATAAATACCCACCGGAAAGAGGAATGAACAAACAGATAAATATCTATATTCTTCATTATGTAAATTATGCCGACTATTAATCGTCCCTCGGTAGTTATTTTCACCACGTTTTGACCGATGTAACATCCAACATTCGCCGGATGCATCGTTTTGAACTCGGAACTATATGATCTATGGTGACATTCACCCGGATAGGCTGAGATAGCACTCCCTATCACGAATTGTTACTTTTCCAACCCGTTTCCCTAACTAGGAAGAACAACACGCATCACTTTTAGATCTGTTTTGGACCACAGTTCCTGATGATTGTATAATGAATGCTGACAGCCCACTTGGGAACGCTGATCATGGAGTGATAATGGTTGAAATCGCCCTAAACTCTAGAGCCATAACTGAAGAGCCAGTGCTCAAAACAACGAGATATTATAAAAAGGTTGACTGGGAAGCAATCAGAGATCTTATCAGAGATGCCCCATGTGGAAATATTTTTTCTCTTCCTGCTGAACAGTGTGCAAACGAGACCACTGAATGGTTCAAAACTGCAATCGAAGCGCATGTTCTCATGCGGAAATTTTATAGCAAGCCCCACTCTCCCCAATGGTTTACTTCGATTTGCGCAACTGCCATTGCTCAAAGGCAGCATGCATACCGTAGATTTAACCGACATAAGTCCAGTTCAAACAGACAGAAGTACATAGAAGCTAGATGTAACGTTAAGAAAGAAATAGCGACAGCTAAGAGAGAATTTACTGAAACCACTAAAAAACGCATTGAAGCACAAAAACTAGGAACTCGTGACTTCTGGAAAATCTACAACAGTGTAGTAAATAATGGGCAATCAACAATTCCCCCACTAACCAACGATCACGAGGTTGTTTGCTCAGCAACCGAAAAGGCTAACATGCTTGCTAGTCGATTTGCCTCCAACTCCACACTGGACACTTCCAACCACCCCCTACCTGAATTTCCTATGCGGTCAGACGCCACGCTAGACGATCTGAAAATCCCCCCCTGCTCAGGTGCATGCTATCATAAAAAACCTTGACACTTCAAAAGCATGTGGATCCGATCTTATCCTAGCTGTGCTATTAAAAAAGTGCTCAGCTAAAGTAGCTCCAGTTCTCTCCAAACTCTACAACAAATGCCTTAATGAATCTTGCTTTCCGGGCTGTTGGAAAACTGCTTCTGTGTTACCAGTATTCAAGAATTCTGGCGAAAGAACTGACCCATTAAATTATCGCCCCATTAGCCTCCTCCCACTTTTTGCCAAAATATTTGAGACCTTAATTAACCATGCTCTAGTCCATCACCTTACAGATGCTAAGCTTCTGACTGACAAACAATATGGATTTAGACAAGCCCGTTCCACAGCAGACATCCTAAGTGTAATCTCTGAACATATATACCATTCACTGGAAAAAGCGGCGGAGGGCAGAGCGGTAGCTCTAGATATATCTAAGGCTTTTGACAGGGTGTGGCATGAGGGTCTCCTCAGGACAATTAGATCATACGGTATCACTGGTAGAATACTTAACATAATTAAATCATTCTTAGATAAGAGAAAAATCCAGGTTGTCGTCGACGGTCGTACATCTAAACAATATGAAATAAATGCGGGAGTGCCCCAGGGGTCTATCCTTGGACCTCTACTGTTCCTGATATTCATAAATGACCTCCCTGACAAAATTTCCTCTGGAATGGGTATATATGCTGATGACACCACACTCTATAACAGGCACGACAGGAAAACAAATGAACACATATCTAAAGAAATGGCAAAAACACTAGAAGATGACCTCCAATCTGTAGTGGAATGGGGACAAAAATGGATGGTCACATTCAATGCCGCCAAGACTAAACTAGTTTCATTCAATAATTACAAGAAACCTTCTCTACCACCTATAGCAATGGCCAACGACTCTTTATCTGAGAGTACGTCTTTCAAGCTCCTTGGCCTAACGTTCACAGGAAACATGAGTTGGAACAATTACATCGAGGGCATTGCCATGGCCGCAGCGAGGAAGGTGGGCTCGCTCTACCGTGCTAGAAAGCTACTAATATCCGAAACTATCCTTTGCCTCTATAAGGCAACCATTCGTCCATGTATGGAGTATTGCTGCCATATTTGGGCTGGTGCATCGGCTACTAGTCTCTCGCTCCTTGAGAGGGTTCAAAAGAGAGTCTCCAATCTGATATGCCCTGAACTGACATCTAAGCTTCAACCTCTGTCCCATCGACGAAATTTTGCATCCCTCTGCCTGTTCTACAAGTATTTTAGTGGTGAATGCTCTGACGAACTGCAAGCATTTGTGCCCCCACGACGTGAACACCCTTGACAGACCCGACAGGCTGCAAAATCCCACCCCCACACTGTAGAGATCCCTAGATGTAAAAGATATTTCTACTCCGGTAGTTTCTTCCCCAGAACCGCTAGACTTTGGAATTCCATTCCAGGTTCCTGGTTCCCCAACTGTACTGACGTGCAGAAGTTCAAGTGCAACGTGAACCAACATCTTGCTGCCCAAATCCCTGCATAGTACCCCAGTAGTTATTGCCCCTGTTAGTAGCCCCCTACACCAAAGTGGCAATGTGCCTTGTATGGGGTGAAAATGTAATAAAAAAAAAAATGAGTTTGCTTTGTCGATTCGAGTATCGTTTGATGATACAAGAATCTGCGAAAATACATTCTTTATATTTGCAAACCATTATACGTAATCAACTTCCGGTTGAGATTCTGCTGGAACTATTGTGAGACATATGCAGCACCTGAAATTCTCAAAAGATCACCCATCTGGAACTGACAAGGCTTTACTTGGCTTAATTTAAATGATCTAAAGAGAATTGATGTGTCAATGTGATTATAGAAGCACACATTATATATGTGCTTATCTCGGCATTGTTTCCATTCGTCCTGAAGTTCCTATTTGCCACTGGTATTTAATAGTTCCGCCTCAGGGGAGGTGTGGTTTGAGATTCCATAACTCTTGCCAGAAAAATTTCATACATAAGTCACAGCATCAAGTGAGGTTCCGTGGTATTTATTGTAATCAGTGGACGGATATATATATATATATATATATATATATATATATATATATATATATATATATATATATATATATATACTTCAGAATAAAATAATCTAACAATCAACTGGTATGAACACTTGTGATTATACGTCTTACAAAATATTATTAGCAGTAATATTCTATAAGTACTATCCCATCTAAATAAAAGTATTTTATTTTATTTTCTTTGTTTTATTTTTATTTTTATTTATTTTATTTATTTATCTATTTATTTATTCTTTTCATTTTTCATTTTATTTTTATTTTTAATTTTTTAATTTTTAATTTTTTAATTTTTCTTTTTACATTTTTCATTTTTCATATCAGCTCAGTTTTTTCATAATTTGCGTAGCAAGCAGTTTTATTTTATAGAACATGAGCTTACAAATTCCAAAATTGTTATAAACAATTTGAAGTTATTTTGGAGTGGAATTTGAAGCTCATGTTCTATAATTATAAAAATATGAAATATATTAAATCATATGTTTATTACTAAACAGATTCACCAGACCTATATATATAAAAAAAATTTTTTTACCGAACTCATTATATAAAAAAAGAAAATTGCTCCAGGACAATGCCTACTCGGACTATTACCTTGTGATATGGATTACTCAAAATACAGTTTGGATCATTTTAACACACTGCTATCAAAGACATTCACTTCGGATTTTACCATGCAATTTGGATGCGAATCTTTATATCCTTTTCATTAGCTTCCCTTAGTCTATGATATTTAAATACTTAAAAACTTTTAATTGTGATTTTCCATGTCGCACAGATTTTAGCAAATAAGGTGTAAACTATTATAATTATTTACTAATATTTTCTTCTCTGAAGAGATGGTAGACATCGAAATGCTATAGGATAAGGGTTATAATATTTCAAATGTAATCTTTTTTCTTACATAGAATAATAAAAAAAATTTGATTTCAAATTTAACTATTTCACGTCATAAATTTTTTTTCTAAATTCATAGAATGACTAGGATTTCATTTATTTGCTCTATCTTGTATATCAAGCAATTTTTATTTAGATGGGATAGTTCTTATAGAATATTACTGCCAATAATATTTTGTAAAACTTATAGATAATTTTATTCTGAAGAATATTAAGCTTCCTCCAACAAAGGTCGAGCTTTTACATCCCTCCTAAATATATTCGACAGAGAATACTTACCACTTTCCGCTAAAAACATACCCTTTCCTTCCAAACGGACATATGTACACAAACTTGTACAGGCTATTAACAAGTTTCTTATAAACGTCAGATGGAAAGCTTATCATTTTGACCAAAACACCAACAAGAAAAACATAACAAAAAAACAAATTCACCACCCCGAAACGCTTAAAATGGGTCTTCCAATGAATTCTAATAGAGAACAGAAGAAATTGCAAAGAACTGCTGCTAAATTCTACGGACTTGAAACAAATCAATAATTTATGTTTAACTCGGAAGTTGATAATTTTGAAAACATGATGATTAATTTGGTCAAAAATATAAAAGTTTAGAACCACAGACACACACCTAACAGTATTACTAAGAAAATTAATAATTTTGCTGCAAAAGTCAAGAAAAGCTCACATATGTTTGTTCCAGTTGATAAACAAAAAAACTATTATAAATCAGAATGTAGCAATTACAAGGAATTTGTATATAAAGAATAAAATAAATCCCATAAATCTGCCCCTGCAAATAAAAAAACTTACTTAATCTTATGAATATCCATGAATATACAGAAATCGTTACCCATGGCACTCCCAGATTTACATTGAAGGACCATACACCAAACTTCCATTGGACTAATTTGTCCATCCAGTTCAGATATTGGTCTAGTAAGTAAGAAAATCTTAGATAGAATCATACCTTCCATTAGAGAAATGGCAATGCACTGACTCTTATAAAATGGTTTTGAAAACTTAAAGATAAGCAACGACTAAGCTTTATCACTTTCAATATAAATAATTACTATCATTCAATCTCCCCAGTACTATTAAATAAGGCATTAATATTTGCAAAAAAAGCATTCGGACATTACGGATTTAGAAATAAATTTAATACTAGACGATACTTAATAAACTTTGATGGTAAATATTGAACAAGGAAGGATACTCCTAATGACTTCGATATAATAATGGGATATTGGATTCTGCATAAGTTATCGACCTAGTGGGACTTCTTCTATTAAAAGAAATTAATATAGAATTCAACAATCTACAAGAGGGCTCTACAGAGATGACGCGTTATTCGTTACCCCCGCGAGACCAAGACAATATAACAACACTATTAAGAAACTACACGAATTTTTCAAAAACTTTGTATTAACAACAAACAACAGTCGACCCAAATTAAAAAGCATCCAATTTTTTAGACATCGCTTTTAATTTATGTTCTGAATCTTACATCCCATACCATAAACCAAATCTAAACCTATTCATGTACATAAACAATCTAATCATCCTCAGTCAATAATTAAGTCAATAGTTCCTTCTATCTCCAAAAGAATTCAAATTTATCAAATGGAAATTTATCAGCTGACAAAAAGGCTTTTGACCAAGTATTGACATTTTACAACAATGCTTTAAGGAACTCAGGATATAAAGAACATATAAAATTCAGTAATTACCCATAATATGACAATAAAACTAATAACAAAAAAATAAGACAAAATATTCCTAACAATATTAATCTCATCACAAAGTATACAGCCCCCTATACAATTCCAAGTCAAAAGCAATTTAATAAAAATAGAAAGGTAAGCCGTAAAAAGACCGTTTGGTTCAATCCTACATTCAACTCTAATGTAAAAACTAACATACCTCCCAATTTCTTTTTTAGAATAGTGGAAAAATCCTTTAAATACCCGCATAAGTATTGGACAATATTAAACAAAACTCTATGGATATATCATACTCTAAAATGAAAATAATGAATATAATCAAAGCATTCCGAGCACAAGTACATATAGGGATGCCTATGGTCAGGGTTCTAACAACAACAACAACAACAACAACAACAACAACAACAACAACAACAACAACAACAACAACAGCAACAGCAACAGCAACAGCAACAACAACAACAACAACAACAAGAATAGCAAATCTAATAATATAATTCTCAATAAAAACCAGAAGAAGATTAACCAACACTCGCGTTATACATCTTCAAGTCCTCTCTCAATAATAAAATTAATCTCATTAATAAAACATTGAAAATATTCACTTATATAAGTGCAACCTCAAACTTTATAAAAGTAAGAATTTCAAACCACTTGCATTCATTCAGAAATGAAAGGTCTCAAGGCAATGAAAATAATAGTACATCTTTAACTACATTAATCAATAACCTGGAGGATGAGAAAATTCCCTATTCAATTAAATAGAGTATACTGGATAAAACTAGATCATACACCCCAGGGGACAAATTTTGTAATCTTTGTGTATCCGAAGCAGTTAACATTATCACCTTCCCTAAACCTATAATAAATGCCAAGAACGAGCTAGTGTCTAGATATAAAAACAAGAAAAAATTCAAATACAGCCAACTTAAAATAAAATAACCTAGATTTTCTGTAAACTTGTAAATGTGTAAAAACATAACACTAAATACATATAACTTTTTAGCTGAAAAGTCATGCTGATTTTTTAAAATAGCTTTAGAGCATTTCATTTAACCTATATACTAATATATTCTTATATCCATATTATATAGAAACTCACCACACACACATTTACATGCTATATTTTAAATCCCAGCACATAACATAATCTTCTAGGATTTTATTCGAATACTATTTCAAATTTGTTTTTAGCATTTCTTAATTAAGGAGTTTATAAATCTTCTCTCTTTTTATTGCCCACAAGTAGAGTAAACATCCCCCATTGAAAGGTATTTTCCCAATTCACATATATGAATATGAACACATAACACTAAAAAATGCGTCATCTTTGTGGTACTATAGAAACCCTGCTTTTATAGGCGTAGTTCCGTTACCCTATTCTCTTAGTTTTAATTAACAATTATAGTAGGTACTTTGATTATTATTAGTAGTATGTTATTAATATAATTATTATTACTACCATTATTATTATCATCCCATATATTTTAGTTTTAGTTTTGCAGAATTACTTCCACAGATTATTATAGTTCCAAATTTTCAGTTTAATATTGTCATATAAAGGATATTATAAATGCATATAAAATTAGCAAGAACTGTACTGTATATATTAGATAAGATTATTTTGAGTTGACTTGATTTCAATTTATTCAAGCGGGAATTTCTACTTGATTTTTTATTTTGCTTTTTTTTATTTCCTGCATATGTCAATACCTACTTTCGCGAGCTGACCTATTTTCGCGCCTGTCATTTTATCTTATAAATGTTTATTGTCTCTTTCTCTCCCCACTCTATTCCTTTTTTCATTATTATTCTCCAATTTCTATATCTCCCTAATCCTTAATCTATTTCCTTCCCTTCCCCTTTATTTTATTTTATCTTGTTTATATTCGCTAATTCATTACGCGTAAGAATTTTCTTTTCTTTCTTTTATTTTAATTTTAATTTACTTTAATTTATTTTTATTTATTTCATTTATTTATTTATTTAGCCTTTTCATTTTATTTTTATTTTTATTTATTTTTATTTATTTTTACTTTTTCTTTTTTCATTTTTCATTTTTCACAAGGAAATGAAAAAATTGGGCCTAAAAGCAGACGTATCAGCTAACATAAAAATAACAAACTTTCTGGACGTCACGTTAAATTTAGATAAAAACACATATGAACCCTACTTAAAAGATTACGCTACTCCAATATACGTAAATCCTAAGTCCAATCACCCACCATCAACTATAAAACAGATTCCTAACTCGCTCGTAAATAGACTCAGTAATAACTCAAGCGATGAAAATGCATTTAACAGGTCAACCGATATCCATGAAACAGCCCTAAAAAATAGTGGATACAAAAATATCGATATCAAATATAAGCAACAAAACACCAGTAACTATAATAAAATTAAAAATAGAAGAAAAACAACTATAATTTGGTATACGGCCCCATACAATCAAATATTAAAAACAAAACTCGGCAAGAAATTTCTAGATCTTATTGAAAAACACTTTCCCGCAACCAACCCCTTACAAACAATTTTCAATAAAAATACCTTAAAGTTATCCTACAGTTGTTGCGAAAATTTAGAGATGATAATTAAAGCACATAATAACAAAATATTAAATAAAAAACAATGTAAACAACAACAAAATAAACGATAAAAAAGTAGACACCATGACAAAAATAAAACTAACACTAGCAGAAATAATAATAATAATAATAATAATAATAATAATAATAATAATAATAATAATAATAAACCAACCTCGGACAAGAACAACCATACTAGAAATAAAAATACTAATAACGAACAAGATAAATGCCACTGTAGACACCGCACACTTTACCCACTTCAAAATAAATGTCTAACCAAAAGCGTAGTTTACCTGGCCACAATATTTGCGAAAGAAAACCCGAATAACAAGAAATATTATTTAGGTATGACTTCCTTAGATTTCAAAACTCGATATTATCACCACATTCAACAATAAAAAAACACCGTATGAAAATAACACTAGCAAATAAATACTGGGAACTCAAGGAAAGCGGACATTCGCCGGTAGTCGAATGGAAAATAATAAGACAAGTTACTACGCGTAGGGACCTAGACGACCCATGTAGATTATGCCTTCATGAAAAATTTGCTATCCTGTACTTTAAAGAACCCCAACATCTATTAAACTATAGAAGAGAAATAGCGAAGAACTGTGTTTACACGATAAAATTTACTCTAGGGTACGGATACAAAATAGTTTTAAATCTAACAAAAACAATAGAAAATAAACAAATAAATAAATTAAATAAACATGAATATACATAAACGATCACACATATATGTATGCATATATATATGTGCATATATGTATGTACATATATATATATTTATATATAAACTAACATAAAAAACATAACCTAGATTTAAAACAGGTCCAGAAACTAGATATCCAGGCTAAATAGAGCACACACAAAGGAACAGGTCAACCAGAGGTCAAATAGGCCTTTGTCCGATAAGTGCATGTTCATTGGCTGATAGGAAGGACGCGGTAGATACTAGAAAACTGATCTGATTGGCTAACTAAAATCCCAATAGAAGGTGCGTATATAAAAACGACAAACAAAATTCGCGCATAAGCCTGTAGAGTCCTAGAGTGGATGAAACGCTGAATATTCAGTGTAGCTTAATCGCCATATATATTTTATAACTTGGCATTTCTTTCAGAAATTAGTGTATTAGTTGTAGTGTATTTTAGCCTACAATGCCCGAGCAGTTATGTTGATGTGGTGTAAATGAAGAAAAAGAGAAACAAGAACGACCGACCGCGTTTTTGTGTGGCTTACCTCGTGTTCATAATGAAGAAGAAAGAAACAAAAATGGCTGCCCTGTTTCTTTATATGCCTACAGGGTGACCACGAGGTATGCAAATGAGATGCTCCTGATTGGAAATAAAAGAGGAGTGATTTGGGGAAGGAAGGGATTCTGAAGTTTGATTGCGAGCAGAGAAGGTGTATTTGCAGAAGAGAAAAGCTAAAGTTGCAGAAGTTCGTTTTGGAGTGGAGAGAAGACGCGTCAAGTGGGAAAGTGAAAGGTGAAAGTTCGGACAGCAGTGTCACGCAAGCGACAAGCTATTTCGGCATATCAAGCAATTAACATGGCTGAGTGGAGACTGAGCACTCAGATGTTGAGACCCTTTACTGGGGAGGGCGACCTGATTAAGTGGCTGGAGAAATTAAAAATGGTGGCGAAGCTGCAAAAGATAGAAGATGTGGTCACCCTGCTGCCGCTATACTTAGAGGGGGAAGCCCTCACGATTTACCAGCAGATGCGAGATGAAGACAAGGAAGACCTTGCCTTAGTGGAGCAAAGGCTGAAATTGGCCTTCGCGGAGGGCCCATTTGAAGCACTTGGCAAGCTGTCAAGTTTGAGGTGGACCGGCGAGTCCGTTGACGTCTTTGCGGCAGAGATCAGGAGACTGGCAGGGTTGGCTGGTTATGTGGGGAGGAGCCTGGAGATGACGGTAAAGCTGTACCTAGTGAACGGCTTCCCAGAGGAAATCTCTGCGAACATGCAGAGAATCATCAATCAGGGATCCATTCTATGGAAGTGGACGATCTCTTGGTCCACGCCAGAGTCCTAGTGAAAAATGTTAAAAGCCCAATCGTGGCTGCAGCTGTGAGTGGAAATATGTGCATGAGGCCTCACTTGAATGAGAGGCAGCCGGCGAGGCGACAGGAGGGGAGACCTGCCATCAAGTGTTTCCGGTGCCAGGGTCCTCATCTGATCAAGGACTGCAAAGAGCCGAGACCGGGGATCACGTGCTACCGATGTGGACAAGTGGGGCATATTAGCCGCTATTGTGTTGCTGCACGGGACCAGGGAAACGAGTGAAGGGGAGCTATTGCGCCAGTGGTTACCCCTTCTGTGTGGAAATGGCGCATGATGGAACATTGCCTCGGTTACCGGTGGTAGTCAATGGGAAGAGAGCCATAGCCCTTGTCGACACAGGCTGCACTACAACGCTGTTAGCAAGGAATGTCGCGAGGTCATGGAGCGGAACCAGGATTATTAGGACCGTGGATGGCAGGGATGTGAAATGCCTAGGAGAGACAACAGCGGAAGTAATGGTGCAAGGGGTGCCCATTGAACTGCAAGCCCTAGTGTTGAATCATCTGGTCGGTGGTGTCGACGTGATTATAGGTATGAGTGCAATTAACCGACTGGGGGGCGCTACGTTAAAAGGGGGCCAAGTGACGTTTGGACGTCTTAGCGCAGTGGGGATGGCAGGAGTGGAAGGTGATAGAACTGTCAGAACCCCAAAACCGGAGGTTTGCTGCATTGAGGACAAAGATTTCCTGGCGAAGTTTGATGGCGTGAGGTGGACGGTGGAATGGAAATGGATCTCCGGGCCCCCAGAACTACAGAATAAGGTGGGCTGCTACGAAAACACCCTGCGAGGAGAAATAAGAAAAGGATTCGAGGAAGAAGTGGAGAGGTGGATAAAAGAAGGAATTCTGAAACCGTGGACAGGGGAAGAAAAAGGAGTGTTGCCACTACTGGCGGTTGTTCAACCTACCAAAAACAAGATTAGGCCCGTGCTGGATTTTAGGGAATTGAACAGACACGTAGCCTGCCACACTGGAACGGGGATCGACGTATGTGAGGATGTCATGAGGAAATGGAGAAGAATGGGGCGGGCCACTAAGATTGTCGATCTGAAATCGGCATATCTGCAGATCCATATAGATGAAAAACTCTGGCAGTACCAACTGGTCCGGTACAAGGGGCGGGTGTATTGTCTGACGAGGTTAGGCTTTGGGCTGAGTTCAGCCCCAAAATTATGACTACCGTACTGAAGACAGTGCTGAGCAAAGACTGTACAGTGGAGGAGGCCACTAGCTCGTACATTGACGACATCCTGGTGGAGGAGGCAGAGGTGACAGCAGAGAAAGTAAGAAGCCATGTCGAGAAGTATGGGTTAACCGCAAAACCGGCGGAGGCCCTAGATGGAGGAGCGGTGCTGGGGTTGAAACTAAGGCGAGATGGAAAAGACAGCCTTGTCTTCGAACGAGGGAATGCAATACCCGAAGTCGGATCTGAGCTGACGAGGCGAGAACTCTTCTCAGTCTGCGGGAGGCTGGTCGAGCACTATCCTATCGCTGGCTGGCTCAGGATAGCATGCAGCTTTATTAAACGACAAACAGGCACTGATGACTGGGAAGGCCGTGTGACGAAGGAGGTCACGAACATGCTGCAAAAAGTCATTGCGAGAGTGAGGAATGAGGACCCAGTGAAAGGGAAATGGTATGTCAGCGGCGAAGACGTGGGTGTGGTTTGGTGCGATGCCAGTAACCTGGCGTTGGGCATCGTACTAGAGATAGGAGGTGTAACTGTGGAGGATGCGGCGTGGCTAAGAAAAAACGACGACTTCTCCCATATCAACGTAGCAGAACTAGATGCCGCTATTAAAGGAATCAATCTGGCCCTGAAATGGGGATTGAAAATAATTGAAGTCAAAACCGATTCGGCAACGGTAGTGTCGTGGATTCGGTCGGCAGTAACTGGCGATAAGAGAGTTAAGACAAGGGGTGCTGTGGAAATGCTGATCAAGCGCAGACTCGGAGCGCTCACCGACCTGATAGCGGAATTCCAGTTGAGAGTATCTGTTGTGTTGGTCCCGTCAGAAAAAAACAAGGCGGATTCGATGACACGCGTGAAGAAGACCTGGCTGCAGGAGGGAAAGGAGGTCTCCTCGGTATGCTGTGCAGGGGAAGAAGTCAAAGAGTCACACGAAATGCACCACTTTGGTCGAGAACGAACGTTATTCCTAGCCAGAGAGGTTTACCCGGAGACCACCGAGGAGGAGGTTAGGGAGTTGGTGGAGAACTGTCGAGTGCCAATCAATTGACCCTGGACCGTCCAGACACGAAGCAGGAGAGCTACACGTTGCGGAGGACTGGAAGCGATTGGCCATTGACGTGACACACTATCGCCACAAATTGTATCTGTCGATGGTCGACTGTGGACCCGGAAGGTTTGCCATCTGGAGAGAGATCAGGGCAGAAGCTGCATGGGCGATCGGAGGGGTCATCGAGGAGATATTTTTGGAGAGAGGGCCGGTTGAGGAACTCTTAATGGACAATGGCCCCGCTTTCCGATCAGAAGCCTTTAAAGGGGTGTGCGATAAGTGGGGAGTAAGGCAATTTTTCAGAGCAGCGTATCGGCCGAGTGGCAACGGAATAGTGGAGAGGAATCATCGCACCATTAAAGCCGCTGCGGAAAAAAGCAACGTATCACCCATAGAGGCGGTGTTTTGGTATAACATCTCGCCGAAGACCAAACAAGATGAGACAACTGTGCCTCATAGGGCCGTTTTCACATATAAGTGGCGGCATCCGTGCAACAAAGCAGCAGGAATTGAGAGTGAAGAAGCCACTATCAAAGTAGGTGAAGAGGTGTGGGTGAAACCCCCCAATGCACAGTGTACCACTCGTTGGAAAAGAGGGGTCATAACAGGATTGCAGTCGAAGAACAATGTGATGGTGAATGGCGTTCCCCGGCATATCTTAGACCTGCGTCGTGTGACATTGCCGGTATGCAGTGAGGGCAGTGAAGAAGAAGAAATCGAGGGCCACTGAGAAGCAAATGATGCTGCTCAACCTGACTTAGGCCCGCGTTGTAGTGAACCTGAAAACGTTAACCCCCGAGAAGTTGTCCCCCAGAGGCCTCGACGTGAGAGGAGGCGGCCTGCTTGGATGGAGGATTACGAAGTATCCTATTGATTTCGAAGTTCAGGGGGGCGTGTGGTGTAAATGAAGAAAAAGAGAAACAAGAACGACCGACCGCGTTTTTGTGTGGCTTACCTCGTGTTCATAATGAAGAAGAAAGAAACAAAAATGGCTGCCCTGTTTCTTTATATGCCTACAGGGTGACCACGAGGTATGCAAATGAGATGCTCCTGATTGGAAATAAAAGAGGAGTGATTTGGGGAAGGAGGGGATTCTGAAGTTTGATTGCGAGCAGAGAAGGTGCATTTGCAGAAGAGAAAAGCTAAAGTTGCAGAAGTTCGTTTTGGAGTGGAGAGAAGACGCGTCAAGTGGGAAAGTGAAAGGTGAAAGTTCGGACAGCAGTGTCACGCAAGCGACAGTTGACATCCCCAGATCGAATCGTCGTACTAGGTAATTAACAATAAACGACCCCCTTCTCAGCGGGAGAAGGTAAAGCATGGAAGTACGGATCTCTTATGAATGAACACAACTATCTCAGAAATTCATCTCTATTAAATTCTATTCGAAGAATGTTTTTGTTTTCTTTATTTTGATTTCATTTACTTTTCCTATTTTTTTAATCGTGATATTTTTTATCGAACTTTGCTGCACAATTTTGGAAAGCAAGTTTTCATTAACAAGGAGATGTCAATTAATGACAGCATAGTTTACGCGTTTTGCTTTTACTTTGAAGAAAACCGCCGAAACGCTCTGGAGAGTTCCCAAAATGATGAGACACCTTTTAAACTATTGAAAAATTGGAGTTGTAGACAAGCTCTGATAACAAGACAGCAAGGAATAGTGTTTATTTAAACATTGAGATTTGGTTTACTCGCGCCTTACGGCATAATGTCAGCAAAAAGATCGAGTTTCGATTTCGGCTCGAAGCATTTGCATGTTTTGCCGAGCTGAAAATCTGTGATACAGTGAAACAGTATGGATAACAATTGGGATGAGGAGGGGGAAAAAGAGTAGAAAACATTACATCATTAATCCTTGTTGATTGTCAAGGAGTACGAGTACAAAGTTTGTTTTTTATAACAAACCAAATTAAAAGTGAAAGTAAAAGGAAAACATATAACGGAAAAATAAAACGAGAAGGAAAATATAAAGATTCGAGGGAAAGGATGAAGTGTGAGACCAACTTTACAATTTGCGTGTACCGTTGTTTAATTTGACTCGTATTTCTCTTCGCAACGGAAGGAATCTTGTTTTGCTAAAAACGATTAAGTTTTTCTTCTTGTTGACGTGGCTGGATTTAGGCTGGAGATTCCTTATCGTTATTTATTATTTGCTTTCCCACAAAAGCAAAATGTGACACGAGGTCGTTTTTAAAGTGGGGTATATCCAGCTCCCCGAAAAAACGAGGGAAGGGGCACTCTGGTTGGGTCGAAAAATAGTAATCGTTATTTATTTTAATTTAGTTGTTTAATAGACAGGATTTAGAAAGGAGAATGTTCAGTGATTGGGCAATGGGCAGCCGACAGTCATCAATAAAACATTTTCTTAAAACGAAAACGAAAATAATGTTTGGAATATTTTATTCATTATCATCTTTTATAATTGTTGTTGAGAGTTGCATCGTGAGTGGAAGGGGTTAAAAGCAAGCAGAAATTCTAAGGAGGAAAAATTGCTCGTGTGGACGGACCGAGAGAAGAAAACTTTATTGAGAACAAAGAAAAAGGGATGGTGGAATATTTACAATCAAAGATGAGGATTGTCGGATTTTCAACACTTGTTGTTTCACGACGTTTCGGCCAACAATTCCTCTGGCCTTCGTCAGGTTGTTAACTGCAACGGAATAGGAATGCTGAATTTTCAACTGTATCCTCAGTAATTACTGCCTTCCATAATTGTTGTCGTCTCACCACGTTTTGGACAACTAATTCTCTGACCGGCTTTGGTGAGCATTGTCTTAAGATAGGGTTTCGATCCTACTCAAAGCTGGTCAGAGGATTAGTTGGCCAAAACATGGAGAGGCAACAACAACTATAGAAGGCAGTAATTACTGAAGATACAGTTAAAGATTCAGTATTCCTATCCCGTTACATTTAACAACGAAGGCCAGATGAATAGTTGGTCGAAACGCCGTAAACGTATAAAGATGAGGATAATATCCGCAAATAAATTAATAAAATATACAGGTTACTCATCTGAAGAGAATTCTTATAATTAAATAATATAATGTTCTGGAGTTAAAAGAATTGTTGACTGAAAGTAAAAACAGGCGAATAAAAAACGCAACCAGGTTTGAAATATCTATTATAATAATTTTTGTCTCTTTTTATTTTTTTTTTCAGTTGTTTTCTCACCTTTTATTCCAATTTAATTTATTTTTTTTTTCCAATTTAATTTATTTATCATTCCGATTTAATTTATTTTTTATTCCAATTTAATTTATTTTTTATTCCAATTTAATTTATTTTTTATTCCAATTTAATTTATTTTTATTCCAATTTAATTTATTTTTTATTCCAATTTAATTTATTTTTTTATTCCAATTTAATTTATTTTTTATTCCGATGTAATTTATTTTTTTTATTCCAATTTAATTTATTTTTATTCCAATTCAATTTATTTTTATTCCAATTTAATTTACTTTTTTATTCCAATTTAATTTATTTTTTATTCCAATTTAATTTATTTTTATTCCAATTTAATTTATTTTTTATTCCAATGTAATTTATATTTTATTCCAATTTAATTTATTTTTTTATTCCAATTTAATTTATTTTTTATTCCAATTTAATTTATTTTTTATTCCAATTTAATTTATTTTTTTATTCCGGTTTAATTTATTTTTTATTCCAATTTAATTTATTTTTTATTCCAATTTAATTTCTAACCGATTTTATCTATAAACTTCTTTTTATTTACTTTTCTTTCGCGTTTATTTATT
Source organism: Euprymna scolopes (assembly GCF_053919585.1). Classification (NCBI taxonomy): domain Eukaryota; kingdom Metazoa; phylum Mollusca; class Cephalopoda; order Sepiida; family Sepiolidae; genus Euprymna; species Euprymna scolopes. The sequence continues at coordinate 67,920,279 of NC_136509.1, forward strand.
TTTTTCTTTTGTCAAGAACAAAAAAATCATTTCGTATGAGTTTCATGTATTTCCTGTAATTTATGCTTTTAGATAAGGATTAATGATTCGTATTATTTGGATTATTCAAACTAATCTTCTCATCATTAACATCTCAGTCATTGAAATTTCCGACCTTTTTCAGGTGCATCTTGCCGAACTCGATATCTATTTGTCTAACTCTAGAATCTCCACCGAGTTTAAAATTGAACCCTTTAATTAATCGATGGTCGTAGCATTTTCTCGTTCCGTCAGTCATATCCGGTTAGAAATAGAAAGTAATTCACTATTTTAATCTTAGATCGTCCGCAATGAGGACTTAATCTTAAACCTCGAGAAGAATGTCATTTAGAACTTAGTATTTTATCCGTTATGCCACGGGTCCTTGCAAAGAAACCGTGGTGTAACAGATAAAATAATAAAAAAGAAAACACAGTTTGTATAGTAGTAGTAGTAGTAGTAGTAGTAGTAGTAGTAGTAGTAGTAGTCGATTCTCACGCAAGTCACCATTAGTAATTGCTCACCAGTAATAACCGGTGAATTCCCTGCATTTTGAGTGACGAATTTTCCTTAATTTCAATTACTCTTCGCCTCTTTAGATAACTATTGCCAATGATTCTGCGTTGTCGTGACAGCCGCTTACCATTGATTTCTTGCCGGCAACGACCCTTGGTCTTCTCTAGATATACGTGACAATAAATCTCCCCAAAGTTCCAGTACTCTTCCAGTGGAGGTCTGGTTAGGGTTCTCCTTCCTCCTTGACCTTTCACGCCCATTTCGTACTGTATTAACTGAGATTGGTGTTATCACCTTTTTTTTTGGGGGGGGGGGCAGTTTATGAATTGGGGATATTATTATTATTATTATTATTATTATTAGTAGTAGTAGTAGTAGTAGTAGTAGTAGTAGTAGTATTTCTTCTCCAATTATTCATATTTTATATATGGCTTTCCTTCCAGACTTTCTTCTTCTTCTTCTTCTTCTTCTTCTTCTTCTTCTTCTTCTTCTTCTTCATTTCAATCATGAACGATCTTTCGCTCATTGTGACAAACACTAAGGCTCTTGCATCATTAATTCACACATTATCCCATAATGGTAATGATGAAGATTCCTGCATCGGCCTTGTCCTGGAAAACCGCATCCTAATTTTACTACCTTTCTTTCTTTTGTGCTACTAAATCTCCACTAAACGAATGTCGCCCTTTCATCTTTCTCTTGTTCTTCGTCGTTACCCTTTTCCTCATCTCATCATAAACAAACTCTTCCAAGATGGCTGACCCCCCACACACACACACATACACACTTTTTGTAATTTCCCCCACGATAACAACTGTCATCAACAATACATGGCATGGCGTCTCCCATCAAACCTGACTATAAAAAACTTCCGTCAATCAATTCCCACGTCTACTAAGTCATTAATTACTCATTTCCAGTCAAGAATAGTTGATTCGCTGGCCATCCTGGAAGTGGTCAGTCTAAAGGGGAGACAGGCATTGCCTTCAAGTGAGCCGGCAAAAGGAAGAAAACGGGTTTTATCAGGAGATACGCAACAGCAATGACCAAATTAGAGCCGCCAAAAAATGTGTTGCTTATTTTTATATGAAAAAAAAAACACATATTAATACGGTAACACAGAAAAAAAAATAGAAGGGCATTTCAGGACGCCGTTTTCTCTATTTACTTGCTTCCCAATGATGGGTGCAGTTATAAATAGGAGGGGTTTTTTTTTTTTTTAAGACATGAGTTGTTTTTAATAAGAGGAAAATTCAGCCCCCACCCCAAATTGAACATTCTAGGTTGGAACTGAAATAAACATCGTCTCAGACTAGATTGATTCTTCATTCACTGATCAAAACCAGAATAACCGAAGTATAGTATCAGAACAGATACTACACTTTGAGATATTTATTTGAACAAAATAATAAAATTTACATATGTGACAAATTCTGCACAAGGCCATCAAAAGTGTGGGATAAATGGGGGTCATTGGTCATGAATGATTAAAGATATCTATCCTAGGCTTAACAATACCACATTTCTTTAAGGAGCCATCCTACTTGCGATATTTATTAATTGGTTTGAAATTTTCATGTCATAAATATGGTTATATATACAGAAAATTATTGGAGTATAATGGGGAGTGAGAGAAAAAAAGCGAAAAATGTTTGTAAAACATTCCCTATGATTTATAAATAATAAACCGTCCACTGTTTTCTGATTTAGAACTGAAAACAAACAGATCAATCTCTAAATGGGAGTAGGGTCTAAGTGTAGGAAAAAAGAAAACATGGGACGGAGTTTGGAAATTGGATGGCGTCTTTTTAAAAAAGTGCAATTCGGGAAAAGCCAAGGAGAAAATATATTAAGAAACCTAAATTAATTCGTTCTTGTGATTAAATATATTTTTATTGGATCGAATTATCACAATTGCTTATTTTTTAATCAATTTTGGATTACTGCTATTTAATGCCATGTTTAAATTGGATTTTTAAAATATGCATCGATACAAGATTTTTCTGTGCATTACTGAAACTTTCTTAAACATTTAAGCATATATTGACTTTTTTGGTTGCAAATTTTCAAATTAATGCTTATAAATTATTAACGGTATATTATGTTGTAAATGAAATATATAAACACCAGGAAAACTTGGCGCGCACTTATCTGCGTTTCGACAATGTTAATCGTCTAGTAAGGTTTCAATATAATTTTTCGAATCCCTAAGGAGACGATTAAAATTAATTTACGTAGGTTTTTTTTCTGATGTTTGTACTATTTAAATTATAATAAATCTAAATATGTGTTGAGCACGTTTACAAATATATCAATTTTAGTTCGATACATTTTAAATAATTTAATTAACATATATATATATATATATATATATGTGTGTGTGTGTGTGTGTGTGTGTGTGTGTGTGTTAATTAAATTATGGAATAAATGAACCATTCTATATTTACCAATATATAGTTTTTGCGACTTCATTTTCCATTCTTATTGTTTATATATATATATATATATATATATATATATATATATATATATATATATATATATATATATATATACACACACAAGAAAACACAGAGGTAAAAGTCATTAATCCGTGGAGTTTCGAAGAAATACTTTCTTTCTCGTTAGAGGGCAGAAGTTAGCAAAATGTATAAAGAAATTTTGCTTGTAAAGTATTTAAGGAAACTAAGTATGAAAAGGATCATACTAACGTGATAATTAAATATAGAACAATGGAACAGATAGAGTGGGTTAAAAAGGAAAAATGGTTTCACGTGAGAGGGTGCTCCCTTACTTGTTGAGACCAAAATGCATTGAATCCAAGAAAGTGGCGAAAGCAGCTGCTAGAAAAGACTTGTCTTGCCTTGATAGGGTTCAAAATAGACTTCGTGGCCTGGTGGGAGATGTCCTTTTCTCTTCGCTGCAACCTCTGTCTCACAGAAGAGATGTTGCGAGTTTGTCTCTACTTTATCGTTATTTTCATGGAAAGTGTTCAACTGAGCTTCAATCTATGGTCCCCCCTCGCCAAACTTTCACAAGAAACACTAGACTAGCTGAAAACATTATCAATAATTTTCCCCACTCTTTATCTGTACCTAAACCTAAACATAGATTCCATGATCAAACTTCTTTCTTAGAACTGCACGCCTGTGGAATTGTCTTCCGTTTTCCTGCTTTCCAGCTTTCTATAATATGGTTGTCTTTAAGTCCAACGTGAACAAGTTTCTGATGAGCCGTTCCACTTAAGTTAACAAATTTACCGAACTTCCATTACTATCGATTACTATGACTACTGTACACTCTTTAACCTTTATCCTTATCGGCCTTGATAAGTGGTGACGTCTATGTAAAAAAAAAAAAAGTAAAATATCCATGTTTGTGGTAGTCCGAGTGCATGTTGTTGGAGTTTATAAATGGTCCAAAAAGTACATTTCTGTGTGAATAGGCACAGATGAAAAAGTCCAGTCTGTGAGTTTAGCCAAAGAGAAAGCGATTTGAAGAATAAGTAGAAATTGATTGCACGCCGTGGTCTGAATTAATTCAAGGGTGACGGAGGGTATTGACTCCAAATCAAGGTAGTTCAACGCTGTGGGATAAGAGAGGATGATGATCTGCTTGGTAATTACAACCTATCGTTGTAAAAATAGTAATTAGGAAGTGGGGGACGAGGTGAAACAGGTCAGTGGATACGTTCTGGTGGAATTATTGGCAGAGTTAATGAGATTGAATAAGTATTTTTTTATAAGTATTTTTTTTTTTAAATTCGCGGTTGTAATCTTATTGCGAGAAAGAATTTATGTGGAAAATTTGAGAGTTTTATTGAGAGTTTTAGTAAGTTGTAATAGTTGAGGAAAGAGTAAAGAATAATTAAAGGAAGAAGAAGGCGGTTGCTGCCCACGGACTCTGTCATAGTGCAACCAATAAAAATAAAACAAAAATAAAAAAAGAATTATGCTTGAACTACCTTATAAATGTATATATATATATATATATATATATATATATATATATATATATATATATATATATATATATATATATATATAAACACGCCCAAATGCCCACATGAATACAAGCATTAGAGCGCATACACATGTCAGAGCATATATGCCCAGATCTTCATATACACAGAAGAGAAATACATGTACATGCGCATAAGCATTCTAGTGGAGTCCGCGAGAGGGGGGGGCATAACCACTCGATCATTGGGGAGAAAAGGATAGGGAATTTAAAAATTAATGGGGCAACATAAAGTGCTGAGGAAGTGAAAGGAAGAAATCTGTAATTGATGGAAATGAGATTTTAAGAGGATTGTTTAAAGTTAATGTCAAATTGACCATATTTAAATTTAGTCTTATATCCACAAAAGGAGACTAGTTCGCTTTTAGAATTTATTATATTATTGTTTTTTTTTTTATAGTTTCAGATGTGCAGAGGTGACAAGACCAAGAGCCTGAAGTGTAAGACTTAACTTTTCTTTTTAGGATCGTTCATTTAATCGAAAAAGAAGTTTTATTAGGTTTAAGGTTTTTAATTAAAGTAGTTTCCTTGCTTATTATTAAGGTTTTGGTTGTTAAATGAAGAATTTTGGTTAAATATTATGGTCTTAATAAGGGTTGAGGTGGCGCCAATATAAGTGTGTATTTTATGAGATGCTCGGGGCCTATTATTGGTTTATTGATTTGTATTTGGGTTTGGGGTAGGGGATAGTTTAAATTTTGTTCATTGAGGTGAGTATGTGTTGGATTAATACGTGTAAGAATGTTGCTTGGAGGATTATCAGTGTTATTAGTGTTAGGATGTTTATAAGGTGAATCATTATCATTATTATTATTATTATTATTATTAGTAGTAGTAGTAGTAGTAGTAGTAGTAGTAGTAGTAGTAGTAGTAGTAGTAGTAATGTGATAGTTAATCAGCTGATTGTTTAGCTCGTTTATTGGATTAGTGATTCTATCAGATGGAAGATGGAGAGGGAGAGAAGATTTTGACAGAATATTAAAGTCTGTTTGGGGGGAATTACGGGTAGCTCTGTTATTGTGCAAGAATGTATAACATCCTTATGGATACAATCATTGTTCAGTGGGCAATTAAGCTTGTCATTACAATTGCAACTGTTTTTAGGCTTTATTGAGAAAGGGATTTTTGGGTCCGATTGATTTTTTATTGTTGGATGTTAAGACTTTTGTTCTAAATTATACATAGTTGAGTAGGACATCCTTATTGAGTTTTTCTTAAAGATATAATTATATCGATATGGGTACTTAAAGAATTTTGTACAATGTTTAAAAAAATCTTTAGGTATATTAATTTTAACATTTAAGCTAAATGGAGGATTAAGCCCGATGTTTTTCTTTCTCCTGATTGGATGGATTAGGAGTATTAGGATTATGGTGGTTGTGTCGTTCGTTGTTATTAATTGTTGTATATCTTGTAGTTGTAGGTGGTTTATTGCAGGTCATGTTGTGAGTGATCACGGATCTCACGCGGCCTACAGATGAAACAAGACGGTTATATTTAATTTTTTCTTTGTATCCAGAATTCCTTAGGGTAATGTTGGAGAAGGTGGCATTTTTGTTAAAGGTTTTTAGTTGGCAGAAAGAGTAGAAATTCTTCTCGAAACGCATGGTATTGTAGACTTTATAATTGAATTAGAGTAGTTAGAGGACTTATGAACGTATAAGAATGTAAGGTTGGGTTCATGTTATGGGCTATATGTTTCAGTGTTAAGGTTTAATGCAATGTCTAGAAAATTGGAATTTTTTTATAGGTTCGATAGTTATGGAGAGGCCGAAGTTATAAAAGAAATCATGTAATTTCTTAATGTATTATTAGATTTTCTTGTCTTGGCTTTCGTGCTAAATAGAGCGTCATCTTTATATAGGTCCCTTTGGATGTTTAAATTGGTATTGGAAAATAAGACAAGGGGGCGGCATGTTTCACCCTTGTAAACCTTTCTGCAACTGCATGGGATTGAGTATATGCAGTTCTTGGTCATGTTCTCCTCCATGCGAGGCTTCACTCGTACCAGGTGTCATCTGAGTGTTGACTCGCTTTTGAATACCGTCCTGATGTTGTAGGGGGCACATATTCTCTGAATCTTTTCGGAGATGCCCCGTATGTATGGTAGGCAGACCGTTGGAGGTTTTTGGGTTTCATTCTCCTCTCTTATACTATTAACACGTCTGGTGGATAGTATGCTATCGGGGTAGTTGTTACGACGGAGGGTATTCTTCAACCTGACCATTTCTTGGTGGTATGTAATAGTGTCGCTACTTATTGTCTCTACTCGATGTTGTAAGCAGCGTGCGATTCCATGTTTGATACTGTATGGGTGATGGGAGTTGAAGTTAAGGTATTGTCCGGTGAAGGTAGGCTTGCGATATACGGATGTCTTAAACCCATGCTCTGTGCGTGATATGAGTATATCAAGGAAGGCCAGTTGGTTATCTTTTTCTTTCTCCATTGTGAACTGTATCGATGGTCTTATTGAGTTCACCTGGTCTAGGAGAGCCCGGATGTCTTCCTGATGGGGCCAGAGTATGAAGGTGTCATCAATGTATCTTAGCCACATGGTCGGCTTTAAGGGAGCTGGACCTAAGGCCATGTCTTCGAAGTATTCCATGTACATGTTCGCCATCACTGGTGATAATGGCGAGCCCATAACTAGTCCCTCCTCTTGTCGATATAGGTCAGTACCCATTCTGAAGTAGGTTGTTTCTATGCAGAATGTCAGCATTTCCATTAAGTTTGGCAATGGTACACATGTGCGCTCTTCTATGGAGAGGTCCGCAGCTAGTTTGTCTTGAATTACTGCTAGTGCCTCACTAGTTGGGACTTTAGTGAACAGGCTAACCACATCTAGGCTTACCATTTGGTTTGTACTGATGAGTGCTCCCTTGATCAGTTCCGTGAAGTGGGCAGAATTCTTTACATGTGTTGCTGACTTGCCTGTGAATGGGTTTATTATATCCACAAGGTACCTGCTCAGTGGGTGGCATGCTGAACCTCGGCAGCTCACTATGGGTCTGAGTGGAATACCGTCTTTGTGTATCTTGGGGAGACCGTACATATGTGGTAGCTTACTGTGATGCTGGACCAGCTGTCTATATCTTATCGGAGCGATGTGTTCCTTGTTTTTGGTAAGGATTTGTAACAGCTTTCTTTCGGTTTTCAAAGTTGGGTCCTTCTTTATTTTACCATAGCTACCATCTGTGATTAGGCCTGCCATTTTTTCAGAGTACTCCGACATGTCCATCACCACGGTAGCATTGCCTTTGTCTGCTGGCAGAATTATTATACTGCTGTCACTCTGTAGGGTTCTTATAGCCAGCCTATCTTCCCGAGAGATGTTTGATTTAGGAGGTTTGGCTTTCTTGAGTACTTGTCTCACTTTCCATCTTATTTCATCACCTTGGGTTGATGGGATTCTCAAGGCTATATCTTCCATGTGTGTTATGATATCTAAGAATGGAACGCGTTTGGTTGTTGTTGCGAAGTTGAGACCTTTACTTAGTACTGCTTCCTCTGAGTGACTCAGTTGGCGGCTGCTGAGGTTGATGACCGCTTTCACAGGTGAGCGGTGTTTTGATATTACATTCCTCTGGTCTTTGAGCTTTGTGAGCTTCTTGATTTGGCGTTCTTTGACCTTCTCATATTCTTTTCTGTACGATTTATCCAGATCTGATTGGATTCTCACCCTTTCTTCCTCTTGAGTCACTTTGACAAGGAACCATGTTAAGGTGCCGAAGATTTTGTTCCTTAGTTTTTGTTTATTCCAGCGGGTGTGTTGGATCCTTTCTCGAACGAGGGCATGCCCTGCCCTTTCCACGACTCTACGTGCCTTCCTGGAATCCACTGTTGTTTGTAATGTCAACCCTGCTGGTATGAGTTTTAAGTCTCTACATCTGTACAAGAAGGTTAGATGGTTAGCGAGTCTTGCCAGTTTCACGTGACGCTTATCTAGGTGTCGCCATTCAATCCTAATGTCAGATCCATACCGATTGGATAGTAATTGTCTGTATTTTTGAGATGAGGTGTTTTCATTGATTGAGATTTTTGGACTGACTTCCTCATCTTGGTTGTTTGAGTCACAACGTTTCGGCCGTTTTGCCCTCCGGCCTTCATCAGGTGTTTTGTATCGAACTGGGGAACCGTTTGTTAGGAGTCTCAAACCCAACCCTTTATCATTATTACGGGGGTACTGTGTTCGGACTCCAGCTAGGCTCTGGGACATAGTTGCTGGTTCTCTGTTTTGAATGTTACTTTTGACTGCCTTTGTTCAGGATTGAACTCAGCACCTTTGGGTAACTGTAAACTTTGATACAATGGGCGAAACGTTGTAACTCAAACAACCAAGATGAGGAAGTCAGTCCGACAATCTCAATCAATAATTGATGATATTGAAAGATATGTTTTGTTTTTAAGGGAAATTAATTACGGAGTCAGAGTTTTGCCAGAGAGTGAGGTTAACTTTTTCTCTTTTGGAGGGGATGATTCTATCTAGGATTTTTTGCTTACAACGCCCAGACCTGAGCTAAATGGACATGTTAATCCAATGGAACGGTCGTCATGAAAGTTAGGTTTATGGTTCATGAGGGTGAATCTAAGGATGCCTGGAGTAATTATTTTAGTGAAGTTATGAATGTTCATTAGGGTAAGTTTTTGGCCTCCGCATTGATGGAATCTAATGTACTGGGGGAACTATTTTGAAAGATTTATTGAGTTCTTTATAGATTAGTTTTTTATATGTAGGGTGGTCTACTTTATAGTATTTTTTGGTTTTGTCAGCATGTTTATTTTTTGTAACTTTGCCGGCAAAATGATTAACTTGTGGTATTTATGTTTCTTAAATTACAATTTCTTTACTAAGTTTCAAACTCGTCATGGTGGGGACTCTAATAGGGGTGAGCAGTGGATTTTAATCCGTAGAATTGGGCAGCAGATCTTTCAATCTTCTATTGTTCTCTATGAGAGTTGACTTAGAGTTCACTTTTTTAAGTTCTGGGTGAAGTGTAGCATCAACTGAGACAGACGTTCTGGACTTGTTATTGATGTTCAAGTTATAGTGGTAAGCTTTACATCTTATATTTTTTAGGAAAGTATTTGCAGCTTGAATAAATTTATGGATGTATTCTTGTTGAGTAGGGATGGATATGTTTTTAGAAGACAGGGGAATGTGTTCCTTTTCGAACATATGTGGGTAAGATAAAAAAAATGCTCAACAAGGAGGGAGCTAAAAATTTAAAAGGTGGTAGTACAATTACGTTAAAGTGAACTAAAAAATGATATAGATATTAGGTTTCTGATATCCATAAAATAATTTTAACCAGTTGTAAACGCTCTATAAAACTCAAATATAAGTAGAAAAATTTAATAAAACAATTCAGCAAGAGTTAAACACATATTTATTATTCCGAAAGGAAAGACAAATAGATGTGAAAGTCCTTAATTATTGGACTTTCCAAGAAATACTTTCCTTCTCATCAGAGGGCAGAAGTTAGCAAAATATATAAAGAAATTTTGCTTGTAAAGTATTTAAGGAAACTAAGTATGAAAAGGATCATACTACCGTGGTAATTAAATATAGAACAATGAAACAGATAGAGTGGGGGAAAAAGGAAAAATGGTTTCACGTGAGAGAGTGCTCCCTTACTTGTTGAGACCAAAATGCATTGAATCCAAGAAAGTGGCGGAAGTAAAATATCCATGTTTGTGGTAGTGCGAGTGCATGTTGTTGGACTGAATTAATACATAGGTGAGGGAGGGAATTGATCCAAAATCAAGGCAGTTCAACGCTGTGGGGTAAGAGAGGATGATGATCTAGTAATCGTGAGAACCTATCGTTGTAAAAATAGTAATTAAGCAGTGAGGCTGTTGCGAAATGGAATAGGTCAGTGGATACGGTTTGATGGAATTATTAGCAGAATTAGCGAGGTTGAATCAAAAGTATTTTGAAAAAAAAAAAAAAATGGTGGCTTAAGTTTATTGCGAGAAAGAATTTGTGGAAGATTTAAAAGTTTTATTGAGAGTTTTAGAAGTTGAGGAAAGAGTAAGGAAGAATTAGAGAAGTATATATGTGTAGAAAATAATTATGTCAGCCCCTTTTAGAAAACTCATTTCTTATCATTGAGCACTTTCAGTTGAATTAAAAAGTCGGTACATTTAGCTCTTATGCATAGATCATCATATAATGATTAGATCACTCTGACTGACGTCAATAAAACATTTAATAGAATAAATGTTTAAAATTCAACGGCCTTTCTCGCGGTTAACGGTAGCCGAATGGATATGGTCCTTGCAGCCGGAGATGACTTCTGTCGCTGGGTTCGAATTTATCGACTGGTGTTAATCGTGAAGATTCTCAAAAGGATGAAACATTAATGTCTGTAGGTATTTTACTTATATATATATATATATATATATATATTCGAGTTTCAGTATTCTTAAGCAACAATACATTAATACGTTTTGGAATAGATGACTTCTTTACCTGTCTGCGCCAAAGACTCAGAGACACCTTGCTACGTAGCAGGGCATGATCTGATAGGTAACAGCTTGTATGGAAGGAGCGCGTTATTTTGAAGTCACGAAAATCACGTTTCTTAGTGATGACATAGTCAATCATATGCCAGCTATTTGAACGAGGGTGCATCCATGTGGTTTTGCGACAATTTTTCTGTTGAAAAACTGTGTTAGTGATGGTCATATTGAATTCTCTGCAGAGGGAGAGCAAATGAAGACCGTTTTCATTCATTTTACCAATGCCATGATGCCCCAGAACCCCTTTCCATGATTGGAAGTCAGAACCGACCCGAGCATTAAAGTCGCCCATCAAAATGAGTTTGTCCTTATGGCGAATACCACCGATTACTTCTCGTAGTTGTTAGTAGAATTCATCTCTCTCCTCATCCGGTCTGCTCATTGTTGGTGCATAGCATATTACAAGTGTAACCCGAGTTTCAAGTTCCAACTCAAGGGTCAAAGTCATAATGTGGTCCGATAGACCTTTGGGAAGAGATTTCAGTGATTTGGCTAGTTCTGATTTTACGGCAAATCCCACACCAGAGAGGCGAGACTCATCAGGCCCTCTACCCTTGGAGAAAAAGACATAGCCACCCTTTTCCTCCTTAAATTGAGAGACACCAGCAAGGCGTGTTTCACTGAGTGCCACAATATCGAGCTTATATTTCTTAAGTTCACGAGATATCAACGCTGTTTTACGTTCTGGTGCATTAGGATTGTCCTGGAGGGTGCGAATATTCCACAATCCAATATTAAATTTCTTACTTAATTTATAATTATTTCGACTGCACACTGGATACCCAGACAGCTGCAGTTCACTGTCAAGGTGAATGTGTATGAGCAATGTTTAGGGCTCCTTTTATCGCCCCTTCCCCATACATGGGTAAAGCAGTGCTATCCCTAAATAGGGCTGCTTTGCCACCAATGGAGGACACGAGCTGCGCAATTGCACACATATTTGCACAGAACGGCCATCACCCATTGGCCGCCACAGTAAAGACATTCGGCTAAGGACTTCCAGTGATACCCTTCACCTATCCCCGTCACCTTCAACCTTACGCCCATGGACTTTGTTGGTGCAGGACCATGTAAAACGTAGACCCCATCAAAGTTGTCAGAGAACCCACACATAGGCCTTGATTATAGTGGTGAAAGCCCATGTACAACTATCCACACTTTTTGGTGCTGCTTATAGCACTAAATCGGTGCAAAGATTTGCCACAGAGGAAGCGAACAACAGACCTCAGGTTTTATATCAGAGTTTCCCTCTCCTAGATACATGTCTTAACAAAGACTAAGGGTGCATCTCTCCTTGTGGTCAGGTATAATCCCACCAGTTTTCTGGATCACTCTTCGTCTGGACTCTACCCTTTGACCTGTCCGGCTTGGGTGGCCCTACCAGAAGTACATGACTCCCGCCGGCATAGCTCTAGGGGTCATAGAGACTCGCAAAATGCCTCACCATGGTAAGGTGGTGATCCACGGGGGACTTTCTGACAAGTTGGATGAAAATTTAGATGGTGTAGAAATAACTGACAATATAGAAGCGTCCTGGGAAGCGCTACGAAATATCACCCATTCCACTGCCCTGGAAGTGCTGGGCTTACCCATACGGAAGCACCAGGATTGGTTTGATGACCAGGATATAGAAGCCCAGGATCAAATTCAGAAAATGCATCAAGCTCACAAAGCATGGATTGACGACCAAAACTCTACTGAAAAAAGATTGGCATACAAAACCTGCAAAGGGAAAGTGCAGAGGACACTACAACAGATGAAGGAGAAATGGTGGACCGCACACGCAGAAGCTGTTCAGTCAGCATTCAACAGAAAGGACACAAAAGCCTTTTATGAAGGTATAAGGAAGGTTTTCGGTCCTCAAGAATCAGGAGTTTCGCTAATTTTAGCAGAAGACGGGACATTACTGACAGACAAGGACGGTATCTTGAGACGCTGGAAGGAACATTTTGAAACAGTGTTAAATTCTTCTTCGGTAACAGACGATGAGATTATAAACTTAATTGAGCAGGTTCCCGAGAGATCAGAACTATCCGTGTTACCAACTCTCCCAGAAGTCCTTGCAGCAGTTGAACAGATATCATTGGGTAAAGCACCAGGAAATGACGGTATACCACCGGAAGTCTACAGATATGGTGGCCATAAACTGGCCAGAAAGCTACATGCACTTTTCGTGTCCATTTGAACATCTGGAAAAGTCCCACAGGACTTTAAAGATGCATCAATTTACCATCTTTATAAAAATAAAGGCTTGAGGAATTCCTGTAACAATCATCGTGGCATATCTCTGCTCTCAATTGCTGGAAAAATCATGGCCAGACGAATAATCAACAGATTAATCAGACATCTTGTAAATGAGATATATCCCGAATTGCAGTGTGGTTTCCGCTCTCTTCGGGGTACAATAGATATGATCTTTTCTCTGCGACAGGTCTCTGAGAAAGTTCGAGAAAAGAACCAAGAGCTATACATAGTGTTCATTGATCTTACTAAAGCCTTTGACACTGTCAACCGAACTGCCCTATAGAAAATCCTTAAGAAAATTGGTATACCTGACAATATGCTCAAAGTTATAACATCCTTTCATGATGGCATGAAGGTTTCAGTGATGTCCAATGGGGACTCTTCTGAGCCTTTCAATGTGACCAATGGAACAAAACAAGGTTGTGTAATGGCTCCAGTACTATTCGCCCTTTACTTCTCTGTTATGCTGAAATATGCATTTGCAGATGTTGACACTGGCGTTCATTTCCAATTCCGTACAGATGGTGGGATTTTTAATCAACAACGCTTCAAAGCGAAAACACTTCTCCGAAGAACCATTATAAGAGATTTGCTGTTTGCAGATGATGCTGCCCTTGTCTCGACTTCTCGGGAGGAGGCTCAACATCTTGTAAATCGGTTTTCTACTGCATGTAAAGCCTTTGGCTTGACAATCAGTATAAAGAAAACGGAAGTCATCTACCAGCCACCACCTACACCAAAACAAGTACAGGGTGTTAAACAGAAACAAACCGTGCACAATTTTCCCCAGATGTCGATTCAGGTAGATGGGAAAAACCTGAAGTATGTTAACAAGTTTACATACTTGGGAAGTGTGGTTGATTCAAGTGCATCTGTTGACCATGAAGTTATCAACTGTATCTCCCGAGCAAGCAGCGCCTTTGGCAAGCTGCACACAAGATTATGGAATGTTCGGGGTTTAAGCTTGAAGACAAAAATTCATGTATAAAAGGATGTGGTACTGTCCACACTTTTGTATGCCTCAGAGACGTGGACCCCGTACTGAAAACAAATTTCGCAACTTGACGTTTTCCATAAGAGATGTCTACGTGACATTTGCGGTTTTACTTTGAAAGACAAAATATCAAATGCGAAATTATTCACACTTTGTAAAATCAGCAACATCGAAAGCTTCTTAATCCAGTCGCAGCTTCGATGGGCGGGTCGAATGGATGATGATAGGATACCGAAGCAACTCCTATATGGCCAATTAGACAGAGGCCGTCGAAACGTGGGACGACCATGGTTGCGTTACAAAGACAAAATAAAGTCTAATTTGCAGGTTCTAAATATTGAATATAACAACATTGAGCAAAAGACAGAAGGAAGTGGATAGAAATGTGTGACAGAAAAATCAAGGAGTTCTCGGCGTTTTGCATCGAAAAACTAAAAGAAGCGAGAGTCAAGTCAAAAAATAATACTGAGCAGTGTGGAGCTAAATTCTCGCATTTATATGTCTGTCACCACTGCGGTCGCCATTGCAAGTCTCTAGCAGGACTAAAGTGCCACATACGTCCAAGTGAATGTCGACACGCTGAGTTCTAGACCTTCAGGTCAATTGTCGGAGTCTCATACGTCGAAAATCGACGGAGAGTCCATTATATATATATATATATATATATATATATATATATATATATATATATATATATATATATATATATATATATATATATATATATATATATATATATATATATATATATATATATATATATATATACTAAAAGTACATACCTGGCATCTCTAGATACGGTATTTACTAGCAATTTGTTTTGCGTTTTTTTTTATTTTTTATTTTTTTTTTAACTATGACATGTTCTTTTTCTTAAATCTCATTTTAATTTTTCGAAGCAAAAAGTTTTCTATGGATAAAGATATAATTAACATCCTTTCTTAAAAATGGCGTCATAGCAAAAATAATCCTGACTCGGTACATTTTTTACGGACAGAATTAATTTGAATTACATTGCATTGTTCTTAACAAGCTACAACGACAGCCTGACATTCACCCCTCCCCCTCGCCAGCAAATAAAATACCAGATTTAAATATTTATTTTTGCCTTCGATGACAAACATCGGCAAAGGTGCCCTTTTTACTTCATTATATAGAAAGAAGAAGAAGAAGAAGAAGAAGAAGGAGAAGAAGAAGAAGAAGAAGAAGAAGAAGAAGAAGATATGTGTGTACGTGTGTACACTTGTGTTATGGTGTAAGCTACCCGCCACAGCGAGACACACCAAGACGCATTTCGATAGACAATCGTTCATTCCGAGCTGTTGCATAGCAAACTTATTTGCGGTGTGTAATTTTGTCTTGTGTTATGCCTTTCTTCTCGACCGCGAAACAATGGCGTCCCAACCGGAAATTCCAACCGGAAGCGACGCTTGCGAAACATTTTACTATTCATCTTTTTCAAATGTGACAAAAGAAGAATAAAATATAAGAATAGAGTCATGCCTGCTTAAACATGTTCGTTCAAATGCACCCTCACTACCGAAATAATCAGCAGATGTACAGCATATGGTCCGTATAGTTACCGCTTGCATCTCCTTTATATATATATATATATATATATATATATATATATATATATATATATATATATATATATATATATATATATATAACTACTTCATTTATTCACATAAATTTAATATACGAAAGTATAGATTTATGCGTAAACTTTAAGTATTTACTTCAAAAGTGCTCAATACGTAGGTAGAGCTAGTTAGTAATTTATAAAATATATATGGCGATTAAGCTACGCTGAATATTCTGCGTTTCATCCAACTATAGGATTCGTCAGGCTTAACCATACCATAAATAAAAATACTAATAACTAACAAGATAAATGCAATTGTAGACACCGCACACTTTGCCCAGTCCAAAATAAATGTCTAACAAAAAGCGTAGTTTATCAAGCAACAATATTTGCGAAAGAAAACCCGAATAACAAGAAATATTACATGTCCTTAGATTTCAAAACCCGATACTATGACCACAAAAGCACATTCAAAAATAAAAAACACCGTACAAAAACAACACTAGCGAATAAATACTGGGAACTCGAAAGAAAGCGGACATTCGCCGGTAGTCGAATGGAAAATAATGAGACAAGCTACCACATGCAGACATTTAGACGACCCATGTAAATCATGCCTCCATGAAAAATTTTCTATCCTGTACTTTAAAGAACCTCAAAAGCTATTAAACTGTAGGCGGGAAATAGCAAACAACTGTGTTCACAAAATAAAACTTACTCTAAGATAGCGATACAAAATAGCTCTAAAACTAACAATAACAATAGGAAACAAACAAATAAATAAAGTAAATAAACATAAATATACATAAACGATCACACACACATATATGTATATATATATGTATATATGTATATATATATGTGCATTATTGTGTACACATAGGTATATTTATATGTATAAAAAAAGGAGAACGGTCACCTAAAACCACTAACCTAGTTCTAAAACAGATCCTTTGTTTGATAAAATGCATGCCCATTGGCTGATAGGAAGGGGCGCGGTGGAGACTAGAAAGCCGATTGGCCAACTAGAAATCCTCAACATATATAAAAACAAGAAGCAACGACAGAATTCGCGCATAAGCCTGACGAATCCTATAGTTGGATGAAACGCAGAATATTCAGTGTAGCTTAATCGCCATATATATTTTATAAATTACTATATATATATATATATATATATATATATATATATATATATATATATATATATATAAAGAGAGAGATGTTATTTGTTTTTGCGATATGTTTGGAATGGATTCAATTATTTACGAAAGTGCGTTTTTACCTAAATGCGAGTTAACCAATTTGGTACCCCCATATAGGGATCGGCATATATATTGCTTTTAAATTATAATTCTCCACTGACACATGTTTCGTCATCTACAACTCACCAGAGTAGCTTAATCTAGCGATATTCGAAAAAAATTTTTTTATCTTGTTGAGTTTGTAAACAGTTGCCATATTAGTCGCTTTCCGGAACCTAAAGACTTCTAACCTCAAGACTTCTAAACTAAAGACTTCTAACCTAAAGACTTCTAAACTAAAGACTTCTAAACTAAAGACTTCTAAACTAAAGACTTCTAAACTAAAGACTTCTAACTTAAATACTTCTAACCTAAAGACTTCTAAACTAAAGACTTCTAACCTAAAGACTTCAGTGGAACCTGTGTCATTATATTTTTATTTTATTTTATTTTTGAATTTTCTTTTAGAACGTATGTTAAACACTTTTTAAACATTTTTCATTCCCCATTTTTCTCCACTTTAAGATTGTTTTATTTTTATATATATATTTTCTATTTTTATTTATTTATATATATATTTTCTATTTTTATCTATTTATATATATATATTTTTTTTATTTATTTATATATGTATTTCCGTATCTCCTGTTTACTGTTTCTGTCCCTTCTCTTTTTTCTCCACTTTCTCTTCTAAATTCCTAATTTTTTCCTTTCTTCTTTAATTGTTGGCTATTCTTTAGTCTTCCCCATTATTTCATAGTGGCTAATAAATATTGTACTAATACCTACATATATACTACGTCTTCTGTTTGCCCATATATGTTGTACCTACTTTTAATTACTATTTACCATTTTTATCCAATTCGTTCATTCTCATTTCATATCGAAATGTCATTAAGCCAGTTTTTTTTTAAATATTTTTTAATTTTGTTTAATTTTGGCGTTTCACCTATTCTGATGAGAAGCATTTAGTTAGGAAATGTCGTAACCTAAAAAGATTTTATCTAAATTTTCTCCTGAACTTTTCCTTATTGTTCTGATAATATATATATATATATATATATATATATATATATATATATATATATATATATATATATATATACACACACACTCTTCTATAAATTTGGATTGTTTTGTTTATTGATATTCGTATTAAAACCCCTTTTTTCTATTTATTTAAAAAGAAAATGCAACATTGTCGAGGAATTGCAAAAGATCTAGCTAATTTGCATATTCTATTAAAAATTCATTTTAATCAATTCCCTATTATTTTTTTTTTCGGTTTTCTTATGGGATGATTATCGTTAGTTAACTATTACGTGTAATTATATTCATGCAGCTATTCTACATGATTTATACTTGCATAATATTTGCGTTAAAAAGTTATAGTAAACACAAACCTCTTTCTATATATATTTATGTATGCGTATATATATATATATATATATATATATATATATATATATATATATATATATATATATATCGTTTTGAAAATTTTTGCCTAACAAACTCCTGTGTCAGTTTTTGATCTACAAACATGAAACTTAATATATAATTCATGTAAAACTTTATATTTGGATTTTAGCAAGGGAAAATCGGTAAAAAAATAATATGAAGATTAAAAAAAATGAAATTTGCAATATGAATTTTGCAATATGGAACTTGCAATGAAAAATTTTTTAAAAAATGGAATTTGCCAAATGGAATACGCATATTCGTAATGCCGAACGACGGCATTACGAATGTGCATGCGTAACGTAATAGCTATTGGCTCATGTTTTAATTTTTAGCCTTGCAACAAACATGTCTGCATAGCTCAGGTATTAAAGTCAAAGGAAAACGTAAATCCTAAACTAAACGTTTTGGTTTCGATTCTCAGTGGTGGCACACAAGTAATTCTTTTTTAACTTTAAATCATTACTATACATTGGGTCCAATATAATATTTATATATAAAAGCGAAAATGTGTGTATGTATGTTTGTATGTATGTGTGTTTGTGTGTCCGCTAAAAACGTTCGACAGACACGACGAAAATTCACAAACTCGATATCATATTGAAGCTCCATCCTTCGCTCAAAAAATATCGAAAAATTGGCAAAAAACGTTCATTTTTTCACCCCGAAATCGACAAGTTTCGACAGGGAGGGTAAAAAAACAGTTCTCTCGTGACGACGACCGGTTCTACGCATGCGTCAGATGACGTCATGACCTGATTTACTTTAAATACTTGAAAAACTGACTAAATTTTATGTACGTCGTGTTAGCTTAGTTGGTTAGCGCGTTGGTTCGTTATCTAAACGTTTTTGGGTTCGAATCGTGGTGTGAGATGTCTTTTTTTTCGATTTTTTAAATTTAAATATTGAACCAGTGTTATTTAAGCCAATTTTCACGTAACGTTCGTTTTTCTGTTTTTTTTTTTACTTCGCTTATCCACCCCCTACCACACACCCAAAAACACCCGGGTACCCACCGATTTTTTTTTTAATTTTAATATCGAAACAGGCTTATTTAAGCCATTTTTCACGTGTTCGTTTTTGTGTTTTCTTTTTTGTTTTTTCGATTTTTACATTTAACATCGTTCGTTTGCCTTACGTTAGTTTTTTTGTGTTTTTTTTTCGATGTTTTGATTACCCCCGCCGCTTAAGTTTTAACGTTGTTTTCTCTTTTTACTTCGCTTATAACAAACAAACCTGGTCATTGACCTCATTTGCTGAATAGCCGTGCGCGCACCCGTCAATTTAGTTCTTACTTAAATAAATTCAAACATCTTTCAGTAACTCATTCTGACTGGCCGATTTTATTTTCAAACTTCGCTTCAGGGATTCGGGTTCGATCCTATCAACTTTTACCCCCCCCTCCGGTTTCTTTTTTATTTAACAGCACACACACCTCCAAACACCCGCTAGTCTATAGTATAAAGGGCAAAACTCTATTTAAATGTATGTATGTATGTATGTATGTACATATGTATGTATGTATGTATGTTTGTTTGTCTCTCAAAAACTTTCGTCAGCGATGACGGACTTCCACGAGATTGGTATTATTTTGAAGCTCGACCCCTTGGACGACAAATATTTAAAAATTGGCTGAAAACATCAATTCCTTCACCCTCAACGCGGCACTTTTATACAGTGAAGGGTAGCAAAAAATCGTTCCTTAATTAAAATTTAGCCATACACGCATACGCAAAAAACGTTTGGTTTTAATATAAAAAAAACACCAACTTCCGCTCACGCGGTCATAGCCCAGTCGGTATGATAGCAGTATCTTAAAATTGCACATTCGAGCCGAAATGTCAGATTTTTAAAGTTTTAATATTGAAACGGGGTTATTTGTGCCATTTTTTTTCGTTCGTATTTTTTCCATCACGTTCGCTGTTTTGTTTTGTTTCTTTTGTTTTCCGATTTTTTAAGAAATTTTAACATCGTTCGCTTATTTTTTATTTTGCATTTCGTTCGTTTTTTGTTTTTTCCCATCACGTTCGCTGTTTTTTTTGTTGTTTTTCCGATTTTTTTTAAGAAGTTTTAACATCGTTCGCTTATCCTTTATTTTGCATCACGTTCGTTGTTGCTTTGTTTTTTTTTTGTAATGATACTTAAACAGGGTTAATACGTTAGCTTATTCTTTATTTTCCATTTTGTTCTGATTTAACCCCCCTACACACACACACACACACACACACACACACACACACCTCACCACACCTGCATTCATCAAAATATCATATATAAGCGTATTTCATGATTTCATGATCGGGCAATGCCGGACAGCCTGCTAGTATATATATATATATATATATATATATATATATATATATATATATATATATATATATATATATATAAATATATAAGACCCCCGAGATACGGCATTTAAAATTAGTATATACTACATCTTATTTACTATAATACTTATTAAATACCTACAGACATTTGTGTTTTATCCTTTCGGGAATCATCAGTGCAGGGTGTCACATTAATAGATTCGAAGCCATTTCTGATTCCATTAGCCAGGAACAAACCCATTCGGCTACCGTTAACGGCGAGAAATAATGTTGAAATTTAAACATTTATTTTTAAAAGTTTTTTAACGTCTGTAAGAGTGATCTAATCATTATATGATGATCTGCCCATACGAGCTAAATTGACCGACTTTATTTCAACTGAAAGTGCTCAACGATATGGAACAATTTTCTCAAAGGGGCTGACATAATTAATTACTGTAATAATTATTATATACCTACAAACACTAATGTTTCATCCCTTTGGGAATCTTCAGTGCAGGATGTCATGATTAACATTAGTCGATAGATTCGAACTCGGCAGCATTAGCCATCTCTGACTCCATTAGCATTCACCGTTAACCGCGAGAAATACTGTTGAAATTTAAACATTCATTTTCATATGTTTTTACGTCTTTCAGAGTGATATAATCATCATATGATGATCTACACATATGAGCTACATTTATCGACTTTAATTGAACTGAAAGTGCTCAACAATAAGAACGAGTTTTGTAAGAGGCTGAAATAATTATTTACTATAATATGTATGTGTGTGTGTGTGCGTGTGCGCGCGTGCGTTTGTGCGTGCGTGTGTGTGTGTGCGCGCGCGCGTTTGTGTGTGTGTGTGTGCGTGAACAAACATTGTAAGATACATTTTCAAACTAAACGGACGAAAGGAATCCACACAAGAAAAATGCAGAACAGTTAAAACGGTTAAAAACAATTTTCAAACAAATGCAACGCCATTTTTGCTTCTGCTAAAATAACCACATTACTCTAGTCATTTTCATCTCTTCATATGATAAAATCATTGTTTAATAATTTTTATATGATATTATTTTACATGCAATAAATTATAATAGGCGTGCATACATATACTTGGGGAAAATTTTTACAAAATTTAAATTTCCAAATTTGCCAAATCGATTTCATTGCAACGCTGATTTTTTAAATTCCATATATTTCTTCATTGAAGAGTCGTTTCTAACGTGTAAAATTTTATGAGAAATTAATTGAAAGAACGTGAAAGACTGAAAAGGGGTAAATAAATGAGACACAAAAAAATTAAAGTAAAACGATTCCCGGGCATCGCTGGATATATACAAAGAATTAATAAAACAGAACTGTGTTGTATCTCCTTGGAGCTAACGACAAGTCATGCTGCGAATTCCACAGACAGATTATGCCACTCACCTTTTCAACTAGATTAGTCTGAATCTTGGCATCTTCACAAAACAGTTAGGGCGGAGATCTGTGCCTTTTAAGATTTTAAACAAAACTTGTCGTCTTTATGGCCGGAAGTGTATGCCCGGCAGTATTCATTGGCCGACCCAACACTTTCATTCGTAGATATACTCGGACACTTATTACATATCCTAGTTAATTGCTTCTCCCTGCTGCAAAATATGGCTCAAGGCTGAAAGGTGGGGAGTAATCTAGCTCAACCGAGAGGTAAATTCTGGTCGGGTACAAAAATAGTGTGGACGAATTTATTGGCAATTTCATGTAGGAATGCCTCATGCGACCTGCAATCAACCCTCCTGAAAGAGATAATGCCTTGGAGGGTGCACCCTCTAGGACCCAATTGAACCCAACCATATTTTGACAAAAAAGATCCAGTGAATCTGACCAGACACTAGGCGCCAGAATTGTGTCAAGAGAAATCTTGGACCGCAAAGGCCAAAACAAAAATTATTGTCTTTAAAATCGTTATATTTATGCTAGGGACTCGACTGGGCCCCTAATCTCTGTAAGTCTCTGTAAAAAATCAGCTACGTCCATCTACAACCACAGTAAGAAAATCTCTCTCTCTCTCTCTCTCTCTCTCTCTCTCTCTCTCTCTCTCTCTCTCTCTCTCTCTCTCTATTTCTTTACCACAAATCAAACAAAATCACAATGAACTAAGATTCCTTCCTAGAACATCTCATCTGTGGATGAAAATATTACATGTCGTCTTCCCACATCTTCAAGTTTAATGTGAACAAACATATGTTGCGCCATCCTCTTAAATAGTCCATTCCTCTTAAATTATCTTCTGACCATCATGCCACTCATTGATTCCAACCCTCTCGTGGTGACGTTCTTCGTCCATCTTACGGTCTCCTTATACCTTATTCTTGTGGGGTCTCGATAATACGATCACAATAATACCCTCAAATACCCAGGAAAAAGATTTAGTACTTCTTCAGCATCTAAAATATGGACACTAAATTAGTCTAATATTCCCTATGAAATGTAATGGAAGGTTATTGATATACTTTCTATATTTTGGTACGACCTTACTTTTAGGACTTCCCCTTATGCCCCACTGAAAAATCAGAATCCTACATCATCTATTACATCAAACCTCCATTATATAGTAACATATCTTACAACTATACCCCCATAATACCACCTATCATAAATAACATATATTATGAACCACCTCTTAAACATGAATATTAATATATTAAACCTATTAGATTAAACTTAATTGAATATGTGTGCCGAGCACTTTTAAATAAAAGAATAAATATGAATGCAACCAAATTAAATCTCTAACCACTTCAAAGAGACTCATCCATAGACTCATATAAGGAGTATAAGTTTAAGACTTGCATACTTAATACAAATAAGCCATCCGAACCTATACAGACACCAGAAATATCACGTTGATAGCACACCTATATTAACCAATTCGCTTGATTTGATAACACTCGAAAGTGTCCTCTATTGATATAGATACACATTTTTAGATAAACTCTCCACATAGGTAATAAATATAATCATGACAATACGTTAACACTTAAATTACCCCAGAATTTAAATAATTAAAATTATTTTTAAACTCATAGCCTTTAACAACAGGAATACGCCCCCACTCAATATCTAACCGACTCAGCATCCAATAAACCTCACAACACACAATAACCAGGAAATTTGAATACATCCTTTAAATAAAAAAAAACTCATTTAATATTCGTTATCAGCAACATTATTACTGTCAAGTTTACTTAGTTATGATTGAAACATATGCATTGAAACAGCACCTTCTTCAAAAGGAATACCAGTAAATCGTTTTGAACTCATTATTCGATTTGTTTTGATTTCGTGAGTCGCTGCTGATTAGTTTGTATTTTTAACGGCCTGTGTGTGTGTGTGTGTGTGTGTGTGTGTGTGTGTGTGTGTGTGTGTGTGTGTGTTCAATGTTCTTCACACAATGTTATTCGCACAACGTTTTGGTTGATGTAATCCCCGACCTTCTTCAGCTCTAATTGTCGAACTTGGGAAACTGTCTGTCGATTGCACGGAGTTTCGAACAGAATCCTTTATTCAATTCACAGAGATAATGTGTTATCTTTCCGTCAACCATGACTGAGTAGAAGTCCTAAGTAATTCGCAATCGTATTTTTAGTGTCGCCCGCACTAAGGATTGAACTTTCAATGGATAAAAAGTAGTTGTTGATGTTCAGTTCTAAGTCATTCGCTCCTGGAAGTTGAAGGTTCAATACTCAGTTCGCGGGATACTGGTTCCGTTCGAAATTCCGTGCTGGTTCTCAAGTTCGACGGAAAGATTCTCGAGTTCGACAAGATACACTTGATGAAAGTCAGAACTTACATTGACCAAAACGTAGTGAAAATGACAATCAAGATGAGAACAGTAGTTCGAAGAATCCAAATAATACTCTTTTCACCTCTCTCTTTATATTCTCCAATGAACACCTGTGACTTTTCCTTCTATCCTTCCGTTATGACATTCTTTAATTCCGTCGATCTCCCCTTTTCCTTTCTTTCTTTCTTTCTTTCTTTCTTTTTATTTTCATCCCTGTCTATCTGACTTTTCCTCGGTTAATCATTTTTATATGGTTGAGAATTTTGGTATTTTTTAATGCTCATACCAGATATTTGAAGTTTTACAATTTTTTTATTTTAAAAAAATTATAATTTGTTTCATGTTTTTGAATATTTTTTATTAATTTTCAGATTTACATTAAAATTATTTAAACTAATTACTCCATTAAACAACAAGGGATCTTTCCATTTAGATTCGGTTTGGTTTTTGTTATTAAAATTCTTATGTTTTTTAGAATTAATTTTTTAACCTGTTTTAATCTCAAACGAGCTGAAAGTAATAATAATTTTTAATGACAAACTAATTTTACATTTAATTAATAAAGTACATTCGTGACGAGACAACCAAGCAAAAAACAAGCAAAAAAACCGTAAGCAAAATTCATTCCAAAGCAGAAAACTGAGGCTGACCTACAAGGATACTAACTATATAAATATAGGCAAATTTAAGCATATTTTATTGGTTTTAAATTATAAGTTTTTTTACCAATTGTCATAAAAGTTTAATCATAGAATAATATCATAATATTCAAAAAGCCTGCAAATTTTCATGTAGTTTCGTCGCATAGAAATAAAGATATGAGCATTTCAATTGGTTATCAGTATAGATATATCCATATATATATATATATATATATATATATATATATATATATATATATATATATATATATATATATATATATATATATATATATATATATATATACCTTTTTGGCAGTTTTTGAAGTTCTTCATCTGAGCTACTATTGATAAGTATTTACCGAATGAAGGCTCGTTGGAAAGGTAATGACCTGAATTGTGTAGTGGGCAATGTAAGATTTTCCCTTAAGATCGCATATTAATGGGATCATCCATCATCCAGAGCTTATTTTTGGCACTTCTTTACAACCATAAAATGCTTCAATCACAGTCATTTGTTTTCCTAGTTTTTGCATATGAATATCTGATATTTTCCCAAAACCTCTGGCCTTGATGGAGGGGAGAAAAAACTTGCTGCTATGGTTTCAAATGATCTGAAATAACAACAAGGGAAGACTTGATACCAAATATTTCTAACATGTTATATCTCCCCTCTTTTGGAAATACGATATGATTATGAATATCTCCAGTATCAAACAATCTTTTATACACTGTGAAATTTACTTTATGTATGCAAACCAAACACACACACACACACACACACACACACACACACACACACACACACACACACACATATGGGAGTGTAAACACACACACAAACATATATATATATATATATATATATATATATATATATACATGAGAGTGTACTTATATAAATACTTAATTTGGCTTACACAATTACAGTCGCGTTTTAGTAATAAACGTTGTCTCAGAGCTCGAAAAGTGAAACGCGACTACAGTTCCGTCAGTTTATTTTCTAAATACATTTTAATATCCATTTGAACAGAGGTATGGGAAGGTCTTGCTGATTTACAGCATTGATTAAAACATATCTGGAAATGTGTGCCATGACATGTTTGTATTAAAAAAAAAAATCCCAAAAAACTTCAAGATAAATTACTCTCCCTCATAAACGGCTTCATTCATTATTGGGCACTTTTCTATAGACACAGTAAGAATTCATTATGCTGGAGACATAAACTTACCCGGATTACTCGTGTCCGGGGTTAAAATTTTGTGGACAGCTGAATACTTATCTTCTACACTAATGATTCCAATAGGATGAAACGTATGGGGATAATAATTAGATATGTATCTTAAATAATTACTTGTAGTCTATTTTTAAAGAAATCTTAAATAAAATAAAATAAACTGTCTAATCTAAGTTAAAATGCGACGTTTCTGTTCACGTGACCACAGTCAAAATGGCTAATTATATTGCTCGCGTTATAACATAAATAACATCTATTTATCAGATTCTCGCTGTTGAATCAGCCGTTTGATTAAAGCGCCGGAAATTGAGTCAAAGATTATCGTGTAAGAGGTTCGAATCATGTGGCAGGCTGAACAGTTATCTTCCGCACTGACGATTCCATTAGAATGAAACGTATATTTATGTGAATAATTATTACTCATTATTGAACCATTATATATATATATATATATATATATATATATATATATATATATATATAGAGAGAGAGAGAGAGAGAGAGAGAGAGAGAGAGAGAGAAAGTGACACGCATAAGTATTGGATAGATGTTTTTTCTCTAGTTTATGTTTGCCATTTAGTCTGATATTTGGTAAAGAATATTTCGTAAAATTGTTTTTTTTTTTTAATGTGGAAAGAAAAATTAAAACTGAATCCATTTTTTTCTAAAAGTTCCAAATTATCATATGCAAAACTTTTGGCTACTTGACACTTTTTAAAAATTTTAAATCGAAATTTTGTATTTTTTTTTCTTTTTCGATAGTATTGGAACATTATCTCTGATCAATTAGAGAAGCAAATAATTATTTACAAGATATTAATCATCTGACTTTTTGGCGTAGATTCTGCAAGACAATGATAAAAAAAGGCAAAAAATAAGAAGTAATTATCCAGAGAAATGCGAGATAGAATCAGTGAACGTCATAAAAGAGGACATAGTTACCGAAACATTAACAAAGAAATGAATCTAACACTAAGTACAATAAGAAATATCATCAGAAAGTTTAAGATATATGGTACAGAACACCTTCAGCAGAAATAGAAGATCGAGAAAAATAAATTAGATGACTTTAAGGTGGATCAGAAGAAATGTTCATATCTTTATTGCTTGTTCTGAAATTATGTAAAACTGATCTTGAGAGTGCTGGAATAGCTGTAAATAAGGACAGCATTAGCAGAGTTCTATATCGTGAATGGTTTTCATTCAAGATCACCAAACAGTGTTTATTTACTGAAAACCAAGCATGTAAAAGACTGATTAAAGTTTGTCGAAACCTATGAAAAGAAAGGGATTTGGGGAAAAGGTAATCTGATCAGATAAAACAAAAATGGTACTGCCGTCAAGAAACATAATATTATCAGCACATTTAAATTTGAGAGATCGTAAAATTGTTCGTTTTTCAGCCAAATCGATTGATTTCCTGCTCTAGTCGAAGACCCACCAGAGTGCACCGGAAGTAATCTTTACATTTCTACTCAAAGTGACTTAGTCCACATTACATTGTAGTCTACATTGCACTGCAGCGTAATTAGTGTTTATTTTATTAAGTTAAATAATAAATAATAGCTTCAATTAAAGTTAAAAATGCAAAAGTTATGTATCATGGTTAAATTGTGTTCTAAGCAGAAACATTCATTTTGAACGCGCCCCCGTCTTATCAAAGAACCCACTGTTGATTTTATACGCCGGGCCAAGCAGATTTCTAAAATGAACTTGTGATGTTAGGCTGTATAAGATAGTTAACTTTGTTCCTTCTTTAATCCAATTTTGTTGATAGTCGATTTTGATACTTATCAGAAGCATTCCGATACAAAACCTATATAAGAACACTTCTATATGCGAAAAGTGTATTCCTGAGAATATATATATATATATATATATATATATATATGATGATTGCAACGTCTTGTCAGACGAGTGCCACTCCCTCAGACATTTAAAATCCATGAGCCCAAATGCCTGAGGGAGTATCTATACAAAGATGATGTTACAGAGTCTTAGCTTTGTACGACAGCTAAGTCTCTCTCTCGGTTCAAAATGTTGAGATCCAGCAACAAGCAAGAGCAAGATAGCCATCAACAAATTAAACTGCAGACCAGCTTAATGCGGGTACTGGTCTCCCGCTTTATGGTTTTTTAAATCAGAGAATTGCTTCTCCTAGAAAGGTTGCCTTCACCACGGCTTACGGGAGCCCTCTCCACCCCAATACACATATATACACACACAAATATACACGGTGCTAGTTGGCCGTTGACCCAGAAAAAGAGTTCATTCGCCCTTTGGAAGGTCTTGTTTTTAATCCTTCAGGGAGACTAGCCGCCCTCCTCACCAAACAAGTCTGGTGGGGGAACCAGTTTAGTCGCCGGTGACCCGACCATGAGGCAGGTAGTACTGAGTTACATGGTACCAGTAGCATATGACATGACCTTACACATATATACATACATACATACATACATACATACATATATATATATATATATATATATATATATATATACATACATACATATATATATATATATATATATATATATATATATATATATATATATATATATATATATATATATATATAATTAAGTTCATAACACGTGGATCAGCGATTCCAATCGTTCGAATTAAATTTAATTTTCAACTGTTAATTTATAAAAATGCAAGAAAATGGACACAACATAAAATAAATTGAAGATAATTTTAAATGTAATTTCAATTAGGTTTAACCATTTTCCTGCCTTTCAAAAGATGCTTTACTATCTTGTATCTCATTTGTTAAGATTATATTTTACTTCACTTTTTAATCTGATTTTTAAAAATGAATGTGCTTTTGCATGCATGTAGCAAATTGTAATTATTTTTGTTTCAATATTCTATTTCGTGGTTCTTGATGAATTTGGTAACATCCCGTACAGTCATTCGGATGTCGCCTAGAGTTTTTACAGTCATAGGAATGGATTTTGGGATGAATGGAAGTTAGGTGTCCTGATCGCAAAAGGTGGAATTTAGTGCAAAGATTTCAGCGGAAACTTTGGCCTTTGCGGATACAGATAAGAGATCATCACAAGTTCATTAATGCTGCTCCTTTATATAAAATTAGCCCAGCCATTGGGAGGTGTGTGTTAAGCAAAAACAAAAAAAAAACAGCATTTTTTTAAATGGTAGTAGGCAGGCAGGTAGGCCCGAACCCGTGACGCGCAGGCGGAAAAGAAAGTGGAAAAAAAAAAAAAATGAAAAGTGAAAAAAGACGTCTTACTGCTACTCAATGACACGACCGGAAGTTTGGAACGTTAAAATTAGGCAAGGTCAATTCAACCGATATGATGACTTGCAAAAATGGCTCGCAAAAAGTTGACCTTTCCGTGTAGAAAAGTGCCCAGTTAAGGGTGAAGAAAGTAATGTTTTTAGCTATTTTTCAATATTTAGCGTCCGAAGGGTCGAGCTTTAAAACAATACCGATCTTGTGAAAATACGTCGCCTCTGTCGAAAGTTTTAGGCATACATACATACATACATACATACATACATACATACATATATTTCAACAGACAGGTGAGATTTATATTATAGACTAGCTTGGGTGCCCGGCGTTGCCCGGGTGTTTGGAGGTGTGTGTTGAGTACAAAAAAAAGTAGTAGGCAAGCAGGCTCGAATCCGTACTGCGAAGACGAAAAGAACGTGAGAGAAAAAACTTTACGTCTTTGCTGTTGCGTCCATCGCCAAACCGGAAGTGACGAATGTTTAAATTAAGGCTAGTCAACCGAAAAGAGGGGATGTTTTCGAAAATATCGACGAAAAAAGTGATCCCCTCCCTGTAGGAAAGTGCTCAGTTGAGGG
Source organism: Euprymna scolopes (assembly GCF_053919585.1). Classification (NCBI taxonomy): domain Eukaryota; kingdom Metazoa; phylum Mollusca; class Cephalopoda; order Sepiida; family Sepiolidae; genus Euprymna; species Euprymna scolopes. The sequence goes on from NC_136509.1 coordinate 67,950,740, forward strand.
TGAAGGAATTTATGTTTTTTGCCAATTTTTTAATATTTGTCGTCCGAAGGGTCGATCTTCAAAATGATACCGATCTCGTGAAAATACGTTGCCTCTGTCGAAAGTTGTAGACAGCCCTATAAACATACATACATACATACATACATACATACATTTAAATAGACAGGTGAGATTTATATTATAGATAAAGTCTCAATCGATGAAGTTAACGGAGAAACAAGAAAGAATGGAAACGTCTTATATTGGAAAATTTATACACAGAAAAAAGAAAAAGACGCATCAATCGGTATGGAATGAAGAAAGAAGGAAAACGTCTTATTACGAAAATATCTTTCCAAATTTATTTCAGATTGCTGTATGGGGTGTCAGACTTACTATTTGCTTTCTTTCTTCCCTATAACACTTGAAATGGGTTAGTCCAACAGTTTTTTTTACATGATAATTTTTGCGTGACGAGACGGATATGTAGTTATATATTTATACTCCTATATTTGTGTGTGTGTGTGTGTGTGTTTGTGTGTATTGATATTCATAGTAAAAAGCCTTTTTCTATTTATTTAAAAAGAATATGTATTTATGTGTGCGTATATATTTGTTTAAAAATTTTGCCTACCAAACTCCTCTGCCAGTTTTTTATCTACACACATGAAACTTAATATTTATGGTCTTCGAACCCATGCGAAACTTTATATTTGTGTTTTATCCAGGGAAAATCGGTGCAAAAGTGTGAAAGTAAAAAAATGAGACGGTATTAGGAATATGCATGCGTAACGTAATAGATATTGGTTCATGTTTTAATTTTTAGTTTTGCGGCAAACATGTTTTCGTAGCTCAGGCATTACCGTCAAAGAAAAAGTAAATCGTAAGCTAAACGTTTTAGTTTCGATTCCCAGTGGTGGCGACGAGTCATGTTTTTTTGTTTGTTTGTTTTTTTTTACTTTTTAAATCATTACTATATATTGTGTCCAATAAAATATAATAATAAATACGAAATCTGCATTAGTCAAAATATATTTAAGAGTATTTTACTACCGGGCAATGCCAGGCGGCCTGCTATAATATATTTAAATACAAATTAGTCTGTATTATAGAGTAAAGTATATAAAGGGGGAGACGTCACAGAAAAAAATTGTTTACTTTCTTTTTCAATTTCTCCTTTATCTCCCTTCTATTTTCCACTTCCATTTTTCCATTTCTCTCTTTCTTTTCCCCGTCTCTCTTTCTTGTCTCTCTCTAAACTGTTAACGTTGATTACGACTTCAACAGAGGCAGACCGTGTGTGCCACTGAAATCCTCGCCGTTCCATTGACTCGTGCGTCCTTCCTTTGATCTTTCAATAAATTCCAACACAATTATTTCATCTCCGACTCGCCCCCCTCCCCTCCTCCTGCAGTCCGCCATTTCTGCATTCTTTAAAGACCGATCGTTAAGATGCTCCACGTATTCTTTCAATTCCCTTTGCTCTCTTACTTTTTTGTTTACTTGTATTATTACATTTCCCGCATCTCCTTCCTCCTCTTCCTCTCCTTCCTCCTCTTCCTCTCCTTCCTCCTCTTCCTCTCCTCATTTCAATTCTCACATCTTCAACTTCTTCCATATCCGCTTCTCATTCAACATGTTTCTTTCTTTCTTTAGTAATATTTTTAACATTACCCCACCTCTCTCTCCCTCCCCCCTCTCTCTCTCTCTCTCTCTCTCTCTCTCTATCTATCTATCTATCTATCTCTCGCTCTCAATTCGGCCTCCGCTCCATCTCTTCATCCCCCAACTCTTCTTTCTCTTCTTAGTTATTTCATCTTCAACTTTTTCCATATCCAGGCAACGTCTAATTTTTTCTTTTTTAGTTATATTTTTAACATGCCCCCGTCTCTATCTCTTCTGCCTCGTCTTCCCACCCTCCTCATGCTTCAACTCTTCCTTCTCTTTTTAGTTCCGCCATTTTCAACTCCTACCACATCCGCTCATTCATTTATTTTTTCACTTCTTACTTTTTTTTTTATTTTACTATCTTCTCAATGCTCAGCTGGGATGATGACTCCTTGGTCGCATGACCCTCTCATCCACCTATCCTTCCATTACCCATCGACCACATGTCCCAAGTCTGCCGCTTTGGGGCTCCGTGCCAAGAGTGTAAAGACCGCTGTCTTGAAGCGCGCCCTGTCCCAGAATTTTTGGCACGACGTCAAAAAAACCCAAAGAACTGAAATTTGAAGTGCATTTTCAAGAGTTTTGGCCTGGTGCCAACTTTACACGAATAAAAATCATTCAGTTTTTAGAACTAGGGCGGAGGAGGTAAACGATAAGGAGGAGGAGGGGCGACACGAAGTGGGTAGAGTCGAATGTGTGGAGGAGTAAACGAAAGATGGGAGGGGGAAAGATATTTTTTGTTCTTTTTTTCTCTCGAAACAAACGAAGAAAGAAAGCAGTACAATTTGCGTCTTCAAGTGATTCTAATTTCGGCCTCGATTCCAGGTCAAAGATCATAACGAGGTAACACAAAGAAAAAAGAATCTGCCGCAGAAATTCAGGAAAGCGTCATTCTTCCAAATGAATTTTGGATTTTTATTCAACAGTTTTTTTTTTCACATTCAGTATTATTATAAGCAAAAATACTACCCGTCACCCGACTGCTATCAATTAGGTTCTATGTATTCCTTTTTAAATGCATTATATATAAATATAAATATTTTGTAATTATTAAAACTACTAGTATTCATTTAAATTACCTCCCTTGAAAATAAATAAACAAGATCTTTGCATAGAAATGTCAATAATTTGTCCTTTTTATGGAAGCGTGTTAATTGATGCTATTAAGACTGAAATATATTTTTTAATCTATGCAGATTTCGTATTTCGTTGACACACCGGTTCCCGTCAGGTCACCGGAGTTAAGCAAAGTTGAGCCTGGTCGTTACTAAAATGGTTGAACAATTTGAGAATTCCTGGCGCTGCATGTAGAAGGACGTCGAAACTTCCCTGCAAGAGTTGCAAAAACCTAACGTCGTCATCTTCTCTGACAGGGATATACATGCGACTGGGACCGCTTGTGAATTTCATACTCCCATGGAACTTTCTCCTTTGGAGGAAGCCGATTAAACTCACGTAGGGTTAGTGCCCACACACACAGATTTCATATTTATTATTATAAAGCTAATACTTTATTAATTGTTTTATTGTATTCAGTAGATCATAATGATTTCAAGAGTGCGTATATATATATATATATATATATATATATATATATATATATATATATATATATATATATAGTCATTCTCATACAGCTCAACCCGAGATGGGGAGCATTATAGTCATCCACATACAGTTCTGTTTCGCTGTTTTACAACTCATCAGTGTGGCTAGACAAGCAACTACCTCAAGCCAGGATCGAAACCTAACCGCCCAAACGATGGTCAAAGCTTCTAACCGTTGCGTTATTTGGATGCTGCTATGCGGATAGTGAATTAACAATGTTTTGACATTGTCCAAATACCTAAGCTTTATTTGTTTACAGAAAGAGCATCGCTTAATGTGCCAATGGTAATTTGTATATCACTTCCCAATATGCTCAACCCGAAATATATATTAGCTGCAATCAGATAGAATCGAAACCAAAACATACAAGTTTCCAACCTTATAGGTTAGTGTATGACTTAAACTCATACGTATACAAAGCGGCAAAAAAGCACTTGTTTAACTTATAACTGTTAATTTGCAATTGAATATAATTTAAACGATTAAGTAGAGCAAAAATACTGTTTAAAATGATATATACAGTAAAGGTATTATAACGAAAATTGTTTGAAAATACATTATTTGAAATCAAAATTATGTCCCGTAAGAACTTTCCTCTCAACCATATATATATATATATATATATATATATATATATATATATATATATATATATATATATATATACTATAAAAATCAAATTTCAAGTCTAGAGACCAAAGGTTTGTCAGAACCACCGTTTAATCCTAAATGCTACACAATTACGCATGATATAGAAAATATGGATAAATAGAACCGAGCGTAATAAATCATCCATAAAAATGAATAAATAATTAATAAATCTTTTTTTTCGTACATTAATTAACCTTTATTTAATATCTCGCATAGACATGACTGAGTATATTAAGAGTTCGTTTTAAGTATTTTTAAATAGAAAAGTAGGCTTTTGTTATTAATGTAACAGAGTAAAAAACTCATATACATATATATATATATATATATATATATATATATATATATATATATATATATATATATATATATATATATATATATATATATATGGTTGAGAGGAAAGTTCTTACGGGACATAATTTTGATTTCAAATAATGTATTTTCAAACAATTTTCGTTATAATACCTTTACTGTATATATCATTTTAAACAGTATTTTTGCTCTACTTAATCGTTTAAATTATATTCGTTTTAAAACAATTATGTCTTTTTTTTTCAGAACGTTGACTACAAGATGGAAAAAGAGCAAATTTACACAATTTTCTTACTTCAATTTAAGCTAGTCCGAAAAGTAGCTGAAACAGCTCGCGATATCAACGAAGCGTTTGGCTCAGGAACCATTACTGAACGCACTGCACAATGGTAGTTTAAGAAATTTCGTGACGGCGACGAGAGTCTTGAAGATGATGAGCGTAGTGGTCGGCCATCGGATGTTGACAACGATCAGTTAAGAACCATAGTTGAAACCAATCCACGCACAACTGTTTTGCGAATTTGCTTTCGGAATTAGACGTAACGTATACGACGATTTCCAACCACTTTAAAGATATTAGAAAAATAAAAAAAAACTTGACAAATAGGTGCCTCACGAATTGATCGACAACCAAAAGAACGCCGTTATGAAGTGTCATCTTCTCTTCTTTTATGCAACAAGAACGACTTGTTTCTCGACCGGGTTGTGACTTACGATGGAAATTGGGTTCTTTACGACAACCGACGACGCTTAGTTCGGTAGTTAGATTCCGAGGAAGCTCCACAACACTTCCCAAAGCCAGAGTTACACCAAAATTAGGCTATGCTGACAGTTTGGTGGTCTGCGATATACAGTACAGATTTTTGGATGCAGGCGAAACCATTACGGCAGAGAAGTACTGTCGATAAATGGATGAAATGCATCAAATACTTCGACAATAACACCGAGCATAAGTCAACAGAAAAGCCCCAATTTTCCTCCACGACAATGCCCAACCGCACGTTGTTAATCTAATCCTGCAGAAGTTGAACGAATTGGTCTACGAAACTCTGCCTCATCTGCCATACTCTCCAGACCTCTCATCTATCACTTTTGCAAGCATATATATATATATATATATATATATATATATATATATATATATATATATATATATATATATATATATATATATAGAGAGAGAGAGAGAGAGAGAGAGAGAGAGAGAGAGAGAGAGAGAGAGGGAGAGATTGACAAGAAAGTTTCTGCGATTTTTAACTTTTAAATACAGATGAAAATACTTTATAGATCGAAATAAGCACCATGGGAATCAACACACTTTTGCCAACGCAAAACTAGTGTATTTATGCCAGTAACGTAAAAAAAGAACTTGCGTTCTAGTGCATGCAAGTATTATGTTTTTCTAAAAAAATCACTTCTTTTAAATAAAAAAATACTCGAGCTGAGATCAAAACAAAAACCTAAAGACCATGAGTCAAGTACGATAACCATTAGACCAGCTTGACACGATCTTTAAAAAGTATTTTCAAACCAACTTATATTTAACATAAGGAAGCTGTCATCTTTCATGACCACGCATGCGCATTCGTGAAACTGTTGAAATCAGATAAAAATCCGACCACCCTCACGTACAAAATCATCAATTTTGACTCCTCAGCAACCTGTTTTTCCGGAAGAAAACCGATTAAAAAGTTTTCTACATGATTGGATACTCTATATACACAATTGCAAGTCTGTAGATCAAAAATTTGTTGAGTATATAGGTTGAGAAGTGTCCTCACACACTAACACACATTCTCACTTTTATAGATATATAGATAGATAAATACGAGGTGCCTTCAATAAGTTTCCAGACTTTTTAAACAGGCATTTAAAATTGTCATAGACTCTTGAAAATTCAGTATGTTATTATTATATATCTTATGAGATGACTAACCAATTTTTATGATTTCAGGTTCAAAGGAACGGTTACAGCAGGAATTGGAATACATTCTACTAAAGCCTGATTATCGCAGCTGGCAAATTTCAAAACTGCAAACTGGACGATGTGTAATAAACTGCAGCAGAACGATGTGTAATGAAATTCTGTTTTAAACTTGAAAAAAAAAATACCACAGAAGCGAATGGAATGCTTCAGTGTTTTTGAACCATCTTGCATGAATCGAGCATCAGTTTTTGAGTGGCATAAGAGATTCATGAAAGGCAGAGAGTTTGTGAGAGATGACGAGAGGTGTGGGAGGAATAAAGAAAGTCAGAACACCAGAATTGGTGGGCCAAAAAAAGAATTTCGTTGATAAGAATCGGCGTGTATCTATAGACAATAATTGCACAGTTTGATACCAATGTGGGGACTGTACACACAATTATTCTTCATTAACTGATGATGCGGAAGATTTGCCGGAAGTTTTCCCAAGGATGCACAGAGAAGATTAGAAAGAAAGATGTTGCCATGACAGCAGAGGGATGGTCGAGCCGATCCATTTAGATCACGCAGACCAAACCTTGCTCCCTGTGACTTTTTGTTATTCCCTAAGCTCAAGGAAATATTTAAAGGCTTATGAGACAATTGAAGATATAAAAAAAAGCTGTGATGAGGTCCATTGACACGGCCACACCCTGGGTCTTTCAGAAATTGTTGAAATGGTACAGTAAGTGCATTGCATCCAGAGGAGATTACTTTGAAGGGGACTAGAGTTTCATGTGTGTATTATCAATAAAAGTGCTCATACGAAAAAATGTCTGGAAACTTATTTAAGGCACTTCATATATATATATATATATATATATATATATATATATATATATATATATCAGTGAAAGTGTCTGTGTCTGTCTGTGTGTGTCTGTCTGTGTACATTTCCCTACACAATATCTATGTCAATTTTCAGTCTACAGACTCGAAATTTGATATATAGGGTACTTAGATTTGGGGAAATCTTTGTAATCCTTTTTCGGCCAAAAATTTTACCAAACACCTTTTTGGACTAAACACTTGAAATTTTAGATATAGGTTCCTTGGACATGGATTTAACTTAATAACTCGATTTGAGCCCAAAACAATAAATGTTAAGGGGTCTTAATAGGGGTCAAAGTTAAAAATAAATTGACCGCTGCGATCTCTACCAAATTACTAAAGACCATTTCTGGTCTAAAGATTTGAAATTTTACATAAAGGGTATTCAGATATAGGGCAAGTTTTTTAATCGGTTTGTGTCGAAAATTTGAGCTACCACTATATAAATGTATGTCTGTATGTTTGCATGTCTGCCTAAAACTTTCGACAGAGACGACGGATTTTCACAAGATCAGTATAGTTTGTAAGCTCGAAATTTCAAACGATGAATATCGAAAAATTGGCTAAAAACATTAATTGCTTCACCTTCAACTGCGCACTTTTCTACAGGGAGGGGTCGCTTTTTTCGCCGATATTTTCGAAAGTCATCCCCTCTTTTCGATTGTCTAGCCTTAATTTAAACCTACGTCATTTTCGGTTTGGCGATGGTCGTAACAGCAAACACGTCACGTTTCTTTCCCATTCTTTTCCTCCTTCGCGGTACGAGTTCGAGCCTGCCTTCCCACTACCACTTTTTTTTTTGCTCAACATACACCTCCAAACATCCGGGCAACGCCGGGCTGAAATGTTAGTATATATATATATATATATATATATATATATATATATATATATATATATATATATATATATATATATATATATATGTTAGCAAAAGTACCCGTCGTTGACTGGGTTCAAAAACAGCCTACAGAAAATGGACTCTGATTTATGAAAGTATGATAGGTTATGAAAAGGAAGGATTGCAAATTTGGGTTCAATTTGGGGGTATCAAAACCAAAGCAAAATATGATGAAAGTAAAAATAAAATAGATAAGCCCCATAATTTATTATACCATACCTGTTCACACTGAAACACATATCACAATATTCTGTGGATCTATATTTAAAAACCTTGTAAAACTTTGTGACATATTTTCATTCTATGGAGGTCAGGTGCGAACGAACACCCCATGATTTTATTATACCATATTTCTTCAAACTGAAACATAATTATCAAAGTATACTTACGCAGATAGATATGAAAAGTCTTTATTAAAGTTTGTGCCTATTTCCATTCTATGGGTGCCAGTCGCGAACATCCAGACCCCACAATTTTATTATACCATCCCTATTTAAGTTAAAACATACTTATCAAAGTATTATTATGTACATCTATATCAAAAACACTTGTAAACGTTTTTTTTTTAAATTTTGAAATTTTTTATTTCTATACTTTGTGGACCGTGCGCGAACGCAGACCCCACAATTTTAATGAACCACCTTTCTGCCAGATCAAACATACCCATTCCTTTGTCTCGATATATCTTCTATCGTTATATGTAATCAGTTTTTTTAAAATAGTCAAATATATAGGAGCCTATTCGTGACCACACACACACACACACACACACACACACACACACATTCAGCTTTATATATATATATATATATATATATATATATATGTGTGTGTGTGTGTGTGTGCGTGTGTGTGTGTGTGTTTGCTGACGTCATATAGTCATTGATAGAAGGGATTACCATCGAACCACAGAACTTGTGAGACTTTATCCCGTAACCACGTGGCTATCTTTGAAGCGAACTGACGTCTCTCGCCAGGGTGCGGAGGCATTTAGGAAGCGGGTGTAATGGGATACCCGTGGGAAATGAAAACAACATTCCTCCGTGATCAAGTTATTTTTGGTCTACCTACGTAAAAAGCGAAGGTACATCTTCGTACAACAGGGGGACTACTCTCACTTGATAACAGAGTTCCGCGGGTGGACATGGGTGGGCGTGATTTTACAAACACTCGCACGAGGCCTCTCCTCCCGCACCCCCACCAGTTAACCTCTTCTCCCCACACTCTATACATATGAATTCATGCATTTATTTATGAATAGAATCTACGTCGGCAGTCTGAGTTTATATCTACGTGTATTCAGCCTGAAATCGAGTCAGGAATTAATACAGGAATGGCACACGAATGGACACGCACCCCGACTATACACACGCGTCAGCACACGTCACTAATCTCCAAACCCCTTCTCTTTACCTTTCTATATATATGATACAAGGTTAATATTTTCAAGAGGTAAAGTAACCAGTGAAGTTTAACGAGGTTTATACAAGAGTGCTCAATATTTTATATATATATATATATATATATATATATATATATATATATATATATATATATATACGTATACCTAGATCTTCTTTACCCGTCTTTTATTATTTTTATCTCTGATTTCTTACTCCGTCCTCCTTATTCCTATATACAGATCAATACAGACTATAATCCACAATCCTATTTTTTTCCTTTGCATACACCTAAATTTTATTCCTTATTCCTATTTTAACAACATTTTACGGAACCTCCTGATGATAATTTCCTGTGATGCTGAAGATCTGATAATTTTTTTACAAACTTTGCTTTCGTATAAGCTTTATCGCCTGAAGATCTCTATAGTTGCTAGTAACTAGCTGACCGAAACATTCTTATGAATGTGTAGCGACATATTATTCTTATGTAAAAACAAATATATATATATATATATATATATATATATATATATATATATTCGCCCTTTGGCGAATGAACTCTTTTTCTGGGTCAACGGCCAACTAGCACCGTGTATATTTGAGTGTATGTATATATGTGTTGGGGTGGAGAGGGCTCCCGTAAGCCGTGGTGAAGGCAACCTTTCTAGGAGAAGCAAATCTCTGATTTAAAAAACCATAAAGCGGAATACCAGTACCCGCATTAAGCTGGTCTGCAGTTTAATTTGTTGCTGGCTATCTTGCTCTTGCTTGTTGCTGCATCTCAACATTTTGAACCGAGAGAGAGGTTTAGTTGTCGTACAAAGCTAAGACTCTGTAACATCATATTTGTATAGATACTCCCTCAGGCATTTGGGCTCATGGATTTTAAATGTCTGAGGGAGTGGCACTCGTCTGACAAGACGTTGCAACCATCATATATATATATATATATATATATATATATATATATGTGTGTGTATGTGTGTGTGTGTGTGTCTGTGTCTGTGACTTTCTCTTTCATTCTATATTTCACGTTTTTTGCCTTTTCTATATTTTGTATTTCAATAATCCTAACCCATCCGCTTCCTTTCTTCTCTCTTTCCCTTTTTTCTTTCTTCTTATTTTATTTTATTTCTCTCTTCATCTTTCCATTTTTTCTTCTCTCGCATCCCCCCCCTCTCTCTCTCTCTCTCTCTCTCTCTCTCTCTCTCTCTCTCTCTCTCTCTCTCTCTCTCTTATACACTAAAGTTCTCTCAGACTTATATACTAAAGTTCTGTAAATTTTAAAGAAAATCTGTTCAGCCGTTTCGGAGTCTATAAGGAACGAACTCACACACACATACACAGACAAAGTTGCATTTGTATAATTGTAGAGATAATAAAAATAATACTGTTACTCTATGAGATGACGACGACGACGACGACGACGATGATGATGATGATGATGACGCCGTAAAAGTAAATATATTTATTTATTTGTAATCATGCCTATGAGAAGCGTATTTATCTGATAGCCCTCTCGGTTTGGCAGTAAAATAATAACTTGTGTTCAATGTATCATATACAATCCATCGTTTACAATAGATATTTACCATTACGTAATCCAAATAAATTGATAAACGCTAAACAGATCAAACCAAACGACATAATTTTTCTTTCTCCTATAACCTCCCCCTCCCCTCTCTCACTCTCTACTACTACTACTACTACTACTACTCTCTTTTTATTTTTTGTTTTTAGATTCTCTTTCTCTTTCTCCTACGCATTCATCGCGGTACACCATATGCGTCATATGCCTCCCCACAGTGACTTAGTTCTTAACACATTGTAGTTTTCATTGCACTGTAGAGAACCTACTGTTTATTTTATAAAATTATTTTTATGCATAATGGCTTCAATAAAATCGTAAAATACGGTGATAATGGCTTGAATTTAAGTTTAGAATGAAAAAGTCAAGTATTATGGTGCAATTGTGCTTACAGAAACATTTTCTTCGAACGCGCCACTTTAATATCAAAGAACTTGCTGTTTATCTTATATGCTTGACATTTCGGCTTGTGTAGTAATACAAAAATCTCAAATGCACTTGTAATGTTAGATATTAATATTTGTCAAAAATACATGTTTCTTCTTTCATCGAATTATTTCGATTATCGATACTTATCGATTATCGATTATCGATACTTATCGAGCACATTCCTATACAAAACCTATCTAGGAACACTGCCAAGCGCATAACATATCTTCGGGTGAAATTTCATAAAAATCGGACCAACCGTTTTCGAGTCCATGGGGAACAAATTCATACACACACAGACACACGCATACAAATTTCCTTTTATGTCATAGTAGAGATAGAGATATATGGTGAGATGAAAAGGAAAACAAACCAAACAATACGGTCATCAACGTTTCGTCTTTATTTTAAGTCTTCACTCGCATTGCATGAAAACGAAACGTTGATGAGCGTATTGTTTGATTTGTTCATTTTTGCATCTCTCCATCACTCGGAATAATATTGCCATAATTTTCATTATGTGTGCGCGCGGGGAGGGGGGGGGCTTTAAAATGGACATTTTTCTTCGAAAGCATCCTTCCAGAATTTAAATTTTAAAAATAGGCAAAACATATCGAGAGAAACAAAGTAAATTTAATATTTTTCATTCATCAAAATATCACAACTTTCCATCGAAATATTTAAACAAATCAGTGTGTTTTTTTTTGTTTTTTTTTTTAAATTTTATTGCACTTAGTGCTTCTGCCATCTTGGATGTTTAAGAACATTCAAGATGGCGGACACAATCAAGAAAAGAACAGCCACTACGAAATAAGTGATGAGTAACGAAAGTTTGCAAAGTTTAATTCCAAAAATATCTTTCTATTTACTCGTTGCTTAGGAATGCAATTATGATATAAACTATGATTTATGCAGTCATTTTATGTTTCTAAACTCAAAATTAACGTTGTTAGCTTCCCGCTGTGATGCACAACTATAAAAAATTGCCAACAAGGTATGCAATGTTAATATGGTTTTATATAAATAACAGCACTTGAAATCCTTTCATGGAAACATTAGGACCATTTTTTAAGTAAATTTGAAAACATTGCATCAGTTTTGAATCTCCACTGAAAAAATCGAGTTGTCTACCAAACGAAATCTTCGACTTTATCCTCATACTTGCTTGTCAGAAATTGTTCATTCTTTGATAACTAGTTCATATACAAGAAAAAAAAATCAGACGCAACCACCAATAAAAGACTTTATACATCTATTAGTAATACTAAGTTTGTTTCCTTATGCTTTAATAATACAAAATGCATGCTAAAATATACCGTAGTTCTGGGATTGAACAAATTCCATTTCAATCCGCCATATCAAATGAACTGAAATTAATAACTTTTTAATTAATTTAAATGGAATTTTTAATTAATTAACTAAACAAGTAATCCATATGTATTTCTCTCTCGCTCTGTTGATTCAACCACTCTTATATTTCTTAATTTCTCTGTGAGTGTTAAAAACAAGTGACACATTTAACATCTTATAATTATATCTGTTGCACCACATGAATTAAATGCCAAAATAATCAATGTTTTTACTTTTATGAAAGAACTAGCAGAGAGACTCGACGTTGCCCGGGATTGAATAATGATCAACGAGTATTTCACACTCCTATATTGTTATTGTCATCGAAATCCGTGACATCGCCTGGGAGGAAGCTTCACATGCCTCCATTCAGTATTTCTTAGTCCAAAATATATGTTATTCTACATTGTACTCTAGAGAACCTACTGTTTCTTTTATAAAATTATTTTATATAAACTTCTTTCCAGTTAACGAAAAAAAAAACATTAAGAAATTTACATGCGGGGTTTGAACATACAGACTACGTCATGCAAATAAATAAAACAAAAAAAAACACAAAAAACACGTGAATGTTCAAGTTTTATAAAATTCTTTGTAGTTAATGAAAAGAAAAAGAAATTTACGTGCGGAGTTTGAACCTACAGACCACATCATGCGAAAAAAAAAACAACAACAAAAACACGCTATCAACTTATCCACAATAGAATTTTCACGGCCCGTTGTTCTATCATTGTTGCTAAGCGACGACATGGAAAAAATGGCTTTACCGATGATAGATAAATTAAAATAACAGTTTCCATTATCGATTATCAGTAATCATCGGGGGTATTCTGAGACAAAACTTAACTAGTATCACTCCAAGACTTATATACTAAAGTTCTGTAAATTTTACAGAAAATCTGTTCAGCCATTTAGGAGTGTATAAGGAACGAACTCTCACACACAGAGACAAATTTGCAATTTTATAATTGTAGAGATAATAAACAATAATACTATTACTCTATGATGATGATGATGATGATGATGATGATGATGATGATGATGATGATGGTGGTGGTGGTGGTGGTGGTGGTGGTGAAAGTAAAAAGATTTAATTATTTGTATTCATGCATTGATTTAAAATTTTCTTATTTTATTCTAGATAGGGATGTTGCAACCTACTAGACACCACATATTCATCCGAGAGATCTTTTTAATATTCTGGCCGCCGTTAAGTACAGTTGATCGACTGAGTATATTTGTCAGATAGTTTTAAAATTTTTTTTTTTCGTGTGTCTGGTTACTCCTATAACTATTGGAAGATCTTCCTAAGATTACAGTTTGTTTTGATATCGTACATAAGACTTTGGTATTTCATTATCTTTAATTTTGTTGTTACATAGGCATCACCACTTATCAAGGCCAAAAGGCAACTCGAGGATAAGGGTTAAAGAGTGTACAGTAGAAATTGGACAATATAGTCATCGTTAGTAATGGAAATTCGGTAAGTTTGCTAACTTATATGGAACGGCTCATCAAAAACTTGTTTACGTTAGACTTGAAAACAAACATATTGTAGTCAGCTGGAACGGAGGAAAATGGAAGACAATTCCATAAACGTGCAGTTCTAAGAAAGAAGCTTTGCTCATGGAATCTACGTTTAAGTTTAGGCACAGATAAAGAGTGGGGGAATTATTGATAGTGTTTTCTTCTAGACGGGCGTTTCTTGTGAAAGTTTGGTGAGGGGGGACCATAGATTGGAGCTCAACCGAGCACTTGCCATGAAAATAACGATAAAGCAGAAACAAACTCGCAACATCTCTTCTGTGAGAAAGAGGTTGCAGGGAAGAGAAAAGGACATCTCCTACTCGGCTACAAAGTCTATTTTAAACTCTATCAAGGCAAGATAAGTCCTTTCTAGCATTTCCTGCCCAAATGTGGCAATAGTATTCCATCCTTGGACGTACCTGGCTCTTATATAGATAGAGAATTGCATCAGAAGTGAGATATTTACTGGATCGATAGAAGGATCCCACCATTTTGCCAGCGGCGTGTACTATGGATTTAATGTATGTGTTTCATTTGAGATCAGGAGTAAAGGTCAAGCCTAGAAGCTTGTCAAAACATGAGGCCTCCCCAAGACGAGAGCCATTCATTTCAATTGATGTCAGATGGGATCAGAGCGTTAATGATGTAAAGATAAAAGCCTGGTTTTAGATGCATTAAAAGTAACAAGCCACCTCTTTCCTCATTGTACCACTTGCTCAAGATCAGAGGAGAGAGAATCAGAGAGAACTTGGTCGTTTACGGTCTTAGATGTGCTACCATAGATAGTAGTGCCATCAGCATAAATGTCTATGAATTATGTAAGTATGTGATTTGGAAGATCATTAATGTAGATCAGGAAGAGAGTTGGGTCCAGGATCGACCCTTGATGGACTCCAGCATTAATACTGTGAGCTTCTGATGTCTGCCCATCAACCACTACTCTTCTGGACCTATCAGAGAGAAATGATCTAATAATTGAGAAGACATTTCCAGCTATACGGTATAGCTGGAGATCTTGTGAAGTAAACCTTTATGCAATACTCTATTAAAGGCCTTTGATATGTCAAGAGCAATTACCCTAGAAAGGTTGTCTCCGTCGAGAGATTCGCTAATCCTATAAGATATAACTGTAAACAAATCTGCTGTAGATCTAGCTGAAGGGAAACCATAGTGTGTGTCATTAATAAGGTTATTTTTGCTGAGATGGTTGATTACTTCTCTATTTAACACAGATTCCAGCAACTTACTCATGACGCACAGGAGACTTATTGGCCTGTACTGAGAGGAAGATGTGCGATCACCTGAATTCTTAAATACAGGGCATACTGATGAGATTTTCCAGGGTGATGGGAAGCAATTTTCCTTGAGACAACGTTTAAACAGTTTTGTAAGCATGGGCGCTAGTTCTGGTTGAAGTTTTTGAGTACTATAATTGGAATACCGTCAGGGCCGGTTGCTTTACTGGAATCAAGGTTTTTGATTAGCTTGGCAACATCACGAACAGATATTTGTATATCACATAGCATGTTTTCTGATACAGAAGGACATATTGGAGGTTGGCGGCCTTGGTCGCAAAGGGTAGAATTAGTTGCAAAGTTCTTGGCAAAGAGTTTGGCTTTTTCTGATGCTGACGAGATTACCTCAGGTCTATTTATGATAGTTGGGATAGAACATACGCTTCTGTTCAGGATTCTGTTTGCTATTTGCCAAAACTGGTGGGTACCAAGCCGCTGCTCAGGTACTTTGGACTTGACAGACTGATCATACAACTCTTTTGCGTTCTTTATTACTTTTCTACAGTGGTTGCTGGTAGTCCTGAAAGCGGTTTTAGTCTCAGTACATATATTATGTTGTTACAGTTTATTAATTTTCAAATGAAATCACACCTACATCGACCAATTTGTAGGAGACTCTGGATGCTTTCTGGAGAACCTGTTGAGAGCGATGTTTGATAGAAGTGGACGAGTCGCGAGAATGTGAGAAGGATTTTTTACCTGATTAATTTATTAACTCTTTATAGTTCAGATTGATTGATGTTTTACTGAGTTAATCAGAGAGAAAGAGATAGAGATAGATAGATAGATAGATAGATAGATAGATAGATAGATAGATAGAGATAGAGAGAGACAGAGAGACAGAGAGAGAAAAGGGGGACAAATATTTAGTTACTTTTATTTGGTTCATCTTGAATGTTATTTTCACAACATTCTGGCCGTTTTCAGGTGTATATTATACGTCTTAATTCCCTACCTAGGGCGTAACGGATAAAATACTAGGTAAAATTTAGTTTTAAGTGAAACTCTTCTAGAGATTGAAGGTTCAATCCTCAGTTCAGGCGGTACTAAGAGTAGAGTTACTTAAGACTTCTATCCGATCATAGCTGACAGAACAAAAGTATGCTTGTTCCATGGATTAAATAAACGACACTGTCCGAAATTCCGTGTAGATTTCCTAATTCGTCGGAAACATTTTCAAGTTCCACAAGATACACCTGAAGAAGGCCGGGGGGTAGACAGATCTAAACGTTCATGAAAACAAAATACGAATAGTTGTTCGAATAATCCAAAAAATACAAGTAATAAACAGGGTGCCTCCCCCCCCCCAAAAAAAAACAAAAACAAAAGCTAAATGGAGGTCATCTAGAACATATGCTGTAGAACGGAGAAAAAATGCCAAAGACCGTAGTGTTTTGGTGTGATGTTTTGAATATAATAAACTAGTTATGACTAAAGTTTCATTTCATTCAACAAAACACTAAGAAACGGAGCCTAATAAGAGTTGGGGGCCGTTTTTTTGTCCCTGTGTTTGTTTTATAAAAAAAAAAAACGATGTTAAAACCATGTTTAAAACGCAGTTACATTGTCATCACAAAGATATCTCATTTTGATACACAGAAAAAAAAAAGACAGTTGTGTTTTTTTTTCAAACTTTTTATATATATTTTAATTGCAATACAAATGTTTTTTTTTCAAACTTTTTATATATTTTTTAATTGCGAGACAAATGTGGTTTTTTTTTTCAAACTTTTTATATATTTTTTATTGCGATACAAATGTCTTTTTAAAACTTTTTATATATTTTTTAATTGCGATACAAATGTTCTTTTCAGACTTTTTATATATATTTTTATTGCAATACAAATGTGCTTTTATTCAAACTTTTATATATTTTTTTATTGCGATACAAATGTCTTTTTGTCAAATTTTTATATATTTTTTAATTGCAACACAAATGTTTTTTCTCAAACTTTTCATGTATTTTTATTGCGATACAAATGTTTTTATTTCAAACCTTTTATATATTTTTTAATTGCGATACAAATTTTTTTTTCAAACTTTATATATATTTTTTAATTACGATACAACTGTTTTTTCAAACTTTTTATATATGTTTTTAATTGCGATACAAATGTCTTTTTTAACTTAATATATAGTTTTTAATTGCGATACAAATGTGTTTTTTAAAACTTTTTATATATTTTTTTATTGCGACACACATGTTTTTTCAAAATTTTTATACATCTTTTAATTTCAATACAAATGTGTTTTTCTTTTAAACCTTTTATATATTTTTTAATTGCGATACAAATGTCTTTTTTTTCAAACTTTTTATATATTTTTAATTGCGATACAAATTTATTTTTCAAACTTTTTATATATTTTTTAATTGCAATACAAATGTTTTTTTTTCAAACTTTTTATGTATTTTATAATTGCGATACAAATGTTTTTCTCAACCTTTTTATATATTTTGTAATTGTGATACAAATGTTTTTTCAAACATTTTATATATTTTTTTAATTGCAATACAAATGTTTTTTTTCAAACTTTTTAAATATTTTTAATTGCGATGAAAAAAATTTTTTTTCAAACTTTTTTATATTTTTAATTGCGATACAATTATTTTTCAAACATTTTATATATTTTCTCAGTGCGAAACAAATGTCTCTTTCAAACTTTTTAAATATTTTTTAATTGCGATACAAATGAATTTTTTTCAAAATGTTTATATATACTTTTAATTGCGATACAAATGTTTTTTTCAACTTTATATATATTTTTTACTTGCGATACAAATGTTTTTTTCAAACTTGTTATATATTTTTTAATTGCGATACAAATGTTCTTTCCTAACTTTATATATATATATATTTTTAATGGCGATACAAATGTTGTTTTCAAACTTTTTATATATTTTTTAATTGCGATTAAAATGTTTTTTACAAATTTTTTACATATTTTTAATTGCGATAAAAATGTTTTTTTCAAAATTTTCATATATATTTTAATTGCGATACAAATGTTTTTCTTTCAAACTTTTTATATATTTTAAAATTCCGCTACAAATTTTTTTTCAAACCTTTTTATATATTTTTTAATTTCGGTACAATCGTTTTTTTTCCGACATTTTACATATTTTTAATTGTGATAAAAATGTCTTTTTTCAAACTTTTCATATATTTTTTAATTGCGATACAAATGTTTTTTTTATTATAACTTTTTATATATATTTTTAATTGCGATACAAATGTTTTTTATTATAACTTTTTATATATATTTTTAATTGCAGAACAAATGTTTTTTTCAAACTTTTTATATATTTTTAATTGCGATACATATGTTCTTTCCTAACTTTTTATATATTTTTTTAATTGCGATACAAATGTTGTTTTCAAACTTTGTATATATTTTTTTAATTGCGATGCAAATGTTTATTTCAAACCTATTATATATTTTTTAATTGCGATACAAATGTTTTTTTTCAAACATTTTTTTACATATTAATTGCTATCAAAAATTCTTTTTTCAAACTTTTTATATATTTTTTAAGTGTTGTACAAACGTGTTTTCCGACATTTTATATATTATTTAATTGCGATACAAATGTCATTTTTCAAACTTTTTATATATTTTTTAATTGCGGTACAAATGTTTTGTTTTTATTCAAACTGTTTATATATATATATTTAATTGCGATACAAATGTTGTTTTCAAACTTTGTATATATTTTAATTGCGTGTGCATGTTATTTTCAAACTTTTTATATATTTTTTAATTGCGATACAAATATTTTTTTCAAATTTTTATATATTTTTTAATTGTGATACAAATGTTTTTTTCAAACTTTTTATATATTTTTAATTGCGATAGAAATGTTTTTTCAAACTTTTTATATATTTTTTTAATTGCAACACAAATGTTTTTTTTTCAAACTTTTAAATATTTTTTACTTGCGATGAAAATTTTTTTTCAAACTTTTTATATATTTTTTAATTGCGATACAAATGTGTTTTTTTTTTAAATTTTAATATATTTATTAAGTGCGATACATTTTTTTTCAAACTTTTTATATATTTTTTAATTGCAATACAAATGTTTTTTTTCAAACGTTTTATATATTTTTAATTGCGATACAAATGTCCTTTTTTCAAACTTTTTATGTATTTTTAATTGCGATACAAATGTGTTATTTTTCAAACATTTCATATATTTTTTAATTGCGATACAAAAATGTTTTTTTCAAACATTTAATACATTTTTAATTGCGATACAAATGTTTTTTCAACCTTTTTATATATTTTTTACTTGCGATACAAATGTTTTTTCCAAACTTTTTATATGTTTTTTTAATTGCGATACAAATGTTTTTGACACATTTTATATATTTCTTAATTGCGATGCAAATTTTTTTTTCAAACTTTTATATATTTTTGATTGCGATTAAAATGTTTTTTTTAACTTTATATATATTTTTTATTGCGACACAGATGTTTTATTTTTCAAACATTTTATATGTTTTTTAATTGCGATGCAAAAATGTTGTTTCTCAAACTTTTTATATATTTTTTAATTGCGCTACAAATATTTTTTTCAAAATTTTATATATTTTTAAGTGTCATACAATTTTTTAAAAAACTTTTTATATATTTTTTAATTGCGATACAAATGTCTTTCTTTTCAAACTATTTATATATTTTTTTAATTGCGACACAAATGTTTGTTTCAACCTTTTTATATATTTTTTACTTGCCATACAAATGTTTTTTTTTTCAAACTTTTTATATATTTTTTAATTGCGATACAAATGTTCTTTCCTAACTTTATATATATTTTTTAATTGCGATACAAATGTTGTTTTCAAACTTTGTATATATTTTTTAATTGCGATGCAAATGGTTTTTTTCAAACTTTTTATTTATTTTTTAATTGCGATACAAAGTTTTGTTTTTAATTTTCATATATTTTTTAATTTAGATACAAATGTTTTTCTTTCAAACTTTTTATATATTTTAAAATTCCGCTACAAATCTTTTTTTTCAAACTTTTTATATATTTTTAATTGCTATCAAAAATGTTTTTTTTTTAAACTTTTTATATATTTTTTAATTGCGGTACAAACGTTTTTTCCGACATTTTATATATCTTTTAATTGCGATACAAATGTTTTAAATATTTTTTATTGCGATACAAATGGTTTTTTTTCTCAATTTTTTTATATATATTTTTAATTGCGATACAAATGGTTTTTTTTTCAAAATTTTTATATATTTTTTAATTGCGATACATATGTTCTTTCCTAACTTTTTATATATATATTTAATTGCGTTACAAATTTTGTTTTCGAACTTTGTATATATTTTTTAATTGCGACGCAAATGTTTTTTTCAAATTTTTATATATTTTTTAATTGCGATACAAATCTTTTTTTTTTCAAACGTTTTATATATTCTTTAATTCCGCTACAAATATTTTTTCAAACTTTTTAAATATTTTTAATTGCGATACAAATGTTTTGTTTTTTTAACTTTTTTATATATTTTTAATTGCGATACGAATGTTTTTTTCAAACTTTTTATATATTTTTTAATTGCGATGCAAATGTGTTTTTATTTCAAACTTTGTTAATATATTTTTAATTGCGATACAAATGTGTTTTTTTTTTCAAACTTTTTATATATTTTTTAATTGCGATACAAACGTTTTTTCCGACTTTTTATATATTTTAATTGCGATACAAATGTTTTTTTTCAAAATTTTTATATATTTTTTAATTGCGATACAAATGTTTGTTTTTTTCAAACTTTTTTTTACATATTTTTAATTGCGATACAAATCTTTTTTTTCAAATTAGTTTTTTTACTCAATGTAAACGCTATTACATTTGAATTGAAATACATATGTTTTAAAAGCCAGTACTGTTATATAATCGGATAACAGTTGTCTAGTGTCTTTCAAACGTCTATATAATTTTCTAGTTCCACTTTTGTCAAATGCGCACAAAATCATATATGTGCTGTTAGTTCAGTATTACAACAGACAGCGAATAACAAAAACAAACTTAACTTTATTTACAAAATCGACGGACAGCAATAAAGTGACGAAGTGGTCAGCATGGAAGGTTGCGGACGGTGCAGAAATGTCTTCACTGTTCTACTGTTTCAACTCTCTCTGTCTGTCTCTGTCTGTCTCTGTCTGCCTTTCTGTCTGTCTGTCTGTCTCTCTCTCTCTCTCTCACTCTCTCTCTCTCTCTCTTTCCGTTGCTCTTATAGTGACATTCTTATAAATCAGCATTCGATTGTGCTATTGTATTGATCACTGAAGCAATTTCAATCCAGGTTAAAATATAGGACGTCCCATTTTTTCCGTTTTTACGTTATTTTCCATTACTCCAACTTTCGATCGGAATGTAGGTGGCATCATTGCTCAGCAATCGGCGATCTTTAGTATTGCATTACATCCAATATTTTTCGACGTTTCCCATCACGTATCCAACACAACAATGTAAATAAAAAAATAAACATTTATTTGTTTTAAAATCAACTAAATCATTTATTTGTCTAAAATCAACTAAATCATTTATTTGTTTTAAAATCAACTAAATCATTTATTTGTCTAAAATCAACTAAATCATTTATTTGTTTAAAATCAACTAAATTATCTATTTGTTTTAACATCAACTAAATCATTTATTTGTCTAAAATCAACTAAATCATTTATTTGTTCTAAAATCAACTAAATCATTTATTTATTTATTTTTTAATTCCGCTACAAATATTTTTTCAAACTTTTTAAATATTTTTAATTGCGATACAAATGTTTTGTTTTTTTAACTTTTTTATATATTTTTAATTGCGATACGAATGTTTTTTTTAAACTTTTTATATATTTTTTAATTGCGATGCAAATGTGTTTTTAGAAAATCAACTAAATCATTTATTTGTTTTAAAATGAACTAAATCATTCATTTGTCTAAAATCAACTAAATCATTTATTTGTTTTAAAATCAACTAAATCATTTATTTGTTTTAAAATCAACTAAATCATTTATTTGTTTTAAAATCAACTAAATCATTTATTTGTCTAAAATCAACTAAATCATTTATTTGTCTAAAATCAACTAAATCATTTATTTGTCTAAAATCAACTATATCATTTATTTGTTTTAAAATCAACTAAATCATTTATTTGTCTAAAATCAACTAAATAATGTATTTGTTTTAAAATCAACTGAATCATGTATTTGTCTAAAATCAACTAAATCATTTATTTGTTTTAAAATTAGCTAAATCATTTATTTGTCTAAAATTACGTAAACCATTTATTTGTCTAAAATCAACTGAATCATTTATTTGTCTAAAATCAACTAAATCATTTATTTGTTTTAAAATCATTAAATTATTTATTTGTCTAAACTCAACTAAATCATTTATTTATTTTAAAATCAACTGAATCATTTATTTGTCTAAAATCAACTAAATCATTTATTTGTTTTAAAATCAACTAAATCCATTTATTTGTCTAAAATCAACTAAATCATTTATTTGTCTAAAATCAACGACACCATCAGAAATAGAATAAGTTTGTCTTTTCTTTCTTTTCTCGCCGCATGATGTCATGAGAAAAGTAAAGTCTTCTCGATCTTCTTATATGACGATCACAGGTACTTTACTTTGAAATAATTTATTTGAAACAAATAACTGTTTTTATTACCGGCTTTCTAAACTTACGAATTTCAATTTAAAAAAAGTTATTTAAAGAATACGTAGATAGAAATAGCGAGTGATATGATTATAACGACCTTCTTACCTGGCACAGACGGTGCCTTTTTTTCTTATTGAAATAAAGCAGTAAATAAAAGTAAACAATTATTTGTTCACGTGGGAGCTTTTATAGCGATTGTTGGATTATTAAGGTTAACTTCCAAGATGGCTACCGTTAGCGTAATGCCAAGTAACGTAGAATTTCGAAATGAAGTGGGCGGGAACAGACGATCAAGAACGACAAAAAGACAAAGACTGGGAATACTTGTCTGGATGTAAAGAGAATGGAGCGTGTGAGGCGAGGGCAGAAGGAGCATTGTATTCTGCGGAAGAATCCGAATCATTATAAGGATGTTTCCCTGTCGGAATCATTTTCATCGGACTATTAATTAACAATGTCCGCGAGTGTTTGCTGGGTGGCAAAAGGGAATAACTTGTTTTGGCATTTGGGTCAAAGAATTACGAAAGAAACCTAATTAGAGCGAATGAAGTAAAAAAAAAAAAAAAGAGGGAAATATGTAAATATGTCCAGTATCACATCTTTATATATATATATATATATATATATATATATATATATATATATATATATATATATATATATATATATATATATATATATACACACACACACACACACACATATATATATATATACATGAGGCTCAATAAGAAAAACACATTACACGCATGAACACACATTTATATGAGCTTAGACATACGCATATATATGTGTACATGTATACACTTTAATATAATCTTATATATATTTATACGTCTGTGTGTATGAGAGTGAGAGAGAGAGATATAGAGAAAGAGAGACTATATTATATCTAATAAAAGTTTTGATCAATAAAGTCAAACTTTACAAACCTTTAAGATAGCTTAGTTTAGAATATATATATATATATATATATACATATTCTATTTCCATGTTTAATTATATATATATATACATACATACATATATGTATATATACATATATATATATATATATATATATATATATATATATATATATATATAATTAAGCATGGAAATAGAATATACATTGGCAAATGAATGTTTTATTTCGATCTCTCTGTTCTCTGTTTTTCTTGATTTCAAATCTTTCTTTTCTCATCTTTTTGTGTTAGCACTTCCCTTCACTTAGGGGTTCTCATCATACTACCCTCCTCCTTAGTTTTCTCGTAATTTTCATCCTTGAGTTTTCCAGGCACGAACTGACGAATCTACTAATATTAAAACTAAAAGTAAAAAAAAATAAAATAAATAAAAACAAGAAACATAAAAGAAATCCTCATTTCTGTTCAGTTTGTTAGTGTTGGCAACTTTCACTTTCACTATTGAATCGTCAATGTCTCACGGCAGAGATCTTTATCGGTGAACTGTAAAACAAGAAGAAAAATAAAAACAGAAAAAAGAAAACTTTTCTTGTCTTTCTCTCTTCTTCTTAACGTCACGTCTTCGAGGAAAACAGTGGACAATTAGCGAGGAACCGATTGGGCAGTTTGGGAATAAAACGAAAAATCCGTTTTTTTTCTTCTTGTCTTTGTGGAGGCCTATAGATAGTGAGAGTGCAGACTGCTTAACAAGTTTCTTGCCCACCCCCGCTGCCATCTTACCTTCCTCGATATGTTTGTGGTGCATCGACAAAAATGCGGTTAGTTGGTTGGACGAGGGCGTTGGGTTGACGTAAATATCGTTTGTGATCATTTACAGATGTTTTCCCCTCGACAATGATTGGACATGGTATCACCAGTCACTCCCAGGAGTATCTAGACAGCACCTGGCTTTCAAAAATACATGACATACACGTCGCTATCTTTTTCTATATTTCTCTCTTTCCCTTTCTCTCTCTCTCTCTCTCTCTCTCTCTCTCTCTCTCTCTCTCTCTCTCTCTCCCTTTATATATATATAAAGAAAAACTCAAACCAACACATTTCTGTTACTTGCACAATATTTTACTTTGCCCTTGGACTAGTAAGGTTCTTAGTGATAGCTTACTGATTATAAACTTTAGAATATGAGAATATATACACCAAGAAAGGAGGAATATATATATATATATATATATATATATATATATATATATATATATATGTGTGTGTGTGTGTGTGTGTGTGTGTGTGTGTGTGTGTGTGTGTGTGTGTGTGTGTGTTGTAATATTTTGGGAAGTTTCTCATCTACTTTTTCATGAATCGAAATGTCTTTTCTACATTTTTATTCGTATGTCTGCTAAAATATATTGTCAGTCGAATCCGACTGGGTCGAACCAGTACCATCTGAAAGAGCAATGCCCGGATGCATAATATGTGAAAATTAGAAAAAAAGAATTATTCTATGGTGATCAAGTTGACCAGTGTTTGGAAGGGGATTCATTTTCGTGTCACTGTTTTTTTTTTTTTTTTTTTCGGTCGTACGGACACTCCCTGCTATTTTGATTGAAAGAAAAGTTGTTTTGATCCATTTATTGGGGGGGGGGGCAACCGAGCAACAATATTGCTCAATATTCGAAGAATTGTTTCTTCTCTTTATATCCCTTCTACTAAAATATCTGGTGGAGATGTTGTCACGCATTCCTTTTTTTTTTGGGGGGGGGGAATTACATTTCGTATTTTTATCCGTTCTTTTATTTTTGAAATTGTTGTGGAGGTATCGATGAAAGTGCCTAATATCCTTAGTATAGTAGGTGTATACAAACTGAACTTCATGTCGACCTGGGAAATGCCGTGTATCTATGCTAGACTCTGATAAAAGAAAAGTCATGAGTTTTCATTCCCATACTCAGGTGTACAACCACTGGAATCCACGTAAACTGGGAAGACATTTAGTACAACACATACTTGTATAACATCTTTATTATTATTTCATCTTTCAATCATTTAATTGTAAGTTAACTATTCTGGAGTTTCATTCGTACTATCTATCGTCACGTCTTCGAGTTTTTTTTACGCGATTTGATTTGATGATACAAATGTTATTTTTACATTTAACTAATGTCTGCCTTTGATCGTTCTCGATTACCAGATTATAAGATGAACAGAATTATATTTATCGAATATAATTTGCCTCTAATCAATCTTTACAATATTCGGCAATTTCGAAAACAAAGGTAAACCATTCATCTATTACTTATTTATTATATAATTGCATCTTAATTATATTGTTTGTTATTATTTTACATGGTAAAATGCAACGGGAGACATATAATCCTCCATGTTCTGACGCATAAATTGTAACTCGAAATTTCAAAGTCAAATCCAAATATCAATTCAAGTAAGATGTTTTTATTTGATTTAGTTTCGTTTAGTTTTCGTTAACATTTCTTCCTCTGTTATCAGCATAAGTATGGTTTATTTTCATTCAGTTTTTGTCACAGTCACAACCTAATGTTTGGAAAAATATACCATAATTTTAGGATGATATTCCAGGTGTGTAAAATGTCTCTTTTTTGCGCGCGTGTGTGTGTGGGGGGGGGTATAATATCACTCCATTATTATTTCCTTTGTGAACCATTTCTTCCTATGCGTGGTCTTTGACTTGTTTCAATCATATGTAATATTTGTTTTTGCTTATTTTGTTTTTTTCCATTCTTCTACTTGGAATAAGAAGAGCTAACGTTCACAGGATGCCGATCAGATCTACGTTGGTTGTCAAATTATCCACTACCAATAAAAACGCTAAAATCATTCTCATGAGTCCCACAGTTTTTACATTTCTTTGGTGTCATTTTTTCCATAGTTTTGTTATTATGCCTAGGCTTGTTTTACCCGTGATTCTGTCACAGGGGTAGTGTCATCTTCTATGTAGAAATAGCAATGTGCTATCACACACATTGTTTGATACTTACGATAAAGAATGTTGATCAATACTTATGTCGATTGCTATAACCTTCCAGGAATTTAAAACTAAAACTTTTATTTCATCCACTGAAAATACTATGCTACCATCCTGTATTCCGTTTCTTGTGTATATTTGATATCACATACGGTATAATCACGTTGGGACATCGGTTTCCGTTAAATCACCAAATCGTCAATTGTGGTCAATTCCAAAATGGTTGACCATTTCGGAATTCCAGGTGCTGTATGTGTTCTCCACTTATTTAAGCATTGTTTCCATTCGTCCTGGACTTCTCCTTGTCACTAGAATCAAGCGGTATCGATTCAGAAGGGGAGTGATTAGTGATTCCGCAACACTTGCTTCATAATTCAATGTGTGTAATCCATCATCCTACCAAGATGACGAATATTTACAGTTGATATCAGATTCTTTTCTGCAGATTAATCAACACGAATTGAACCTACCTGTACAAGAACCAAATATGTTCTCATATGGGGTACTGTTGCCACATCTAGGGAGGAACTCTTAAGAATGCCCTTTCCTGTCTTGACAGAGTGCAAAACCATCTTCAGAATCTAATGGCCGAGGACATTTTCCTCTCCCTACTTTCTTTTTCTCACAGAAGAGACGTTGTGAGTCTATATATGCGCTATCGTTACTTTTATAGCAGGTGCTCGACTGAGTTTCAATCTACGCTCTCCCTCTGTAAAACTTTTGTGACAAATATTCATCTAACTATAACAATCGGCAACAATTTCCCTCACTTTTTGTATGTGTTTAAAACTAAACGAAAATTCCATGATCAGAGTTTCTTTCATAGAACATAACACCGTTGGACTACTTCCCAGCTGACTATAACACGGTCGTTTTCAAGTTTAATGTAAATAAGTTCTTGTTGAGTCGTCCTCTTATATAATTAAACCCTACCCAAGTCCCAGCATTACTGGTCACCACGGTGTTGTCTTCTAACTCTCTTAGCCTTGATAAGCGTTGACGCCCAAGTAAAAACAAAAAATATGGTCCCCCTCGCCAATCTTTCACGAAAAACACCCGTCTAGCTGAATCCACTGTGAAAAATTTCCCCCACTCTATATCTGTGCCTAAATCAAAACGCGGATTCCATGAACAAAGCTTCTTTCTTAGAACTGCACGCCTGTAGAACTCTGTTCCGTCTGCCTGCTTCTCACCTGACTACAACTTGGATGTGTTCAAGTCCAACGTTAACAAATTCCTAATGAACCGCCCCCTTAAGTAAATACTTCATCAACTCTCCACACTAACGTACTGTACTTGCAATAACCCTTATCCCTGAGTGGCTTCCGGGCCTTGATAAGTGGTGACCACCGTGTAAAAAAAAAAATGTAAAATTGACTCGAGAATATTTTTTAACGAACCTCTTTACCCAGTAGTTTGTGTGTTCTTGTGTGGAAATTTTAACAAAGATTATTATTGTAAAGTGCGGATTGAATTGGAAGTTATTAGATAAACACTAATTAGTTCCGTGTATCTCCTTTTTATTACTTTTTTAGTAGTCTTTTATTTTTGTTAACCTATTGAGTTAACTAATGTTGACTATATGTTATGAAAGAAATATTAATAACATATTCTTTTAATATTTAACATTTCCTCATCTGAAAATTTTAGAAAATCAAATGTTATAAAATATTTTATTAAATGATTAATTTTTTTCTTACACTTTCGTGTAAGACACATTTTTCAAAGAAGACCTTTGTTTTTAGAATTTTTCCTTTTAATTATTCTGGTGGTATTAACCCTGAACGGTCAACCCCTCGTAGTGAGAGAAAAGGATACGCCCGGTGTTATTGGCGGTTGGTGTAGGTGCGTAGTTAGCGTGTATTTTTAAAAGTTTGGTCACATCCTTGAAAACATTATTTCTAAAGGTTAATTTGAAAATATTAGAAATCAAAAAATGTTAATATCTTATTAAATAATTAAAATACTTTTTTTTAGATTCTCGGTATAAGACATTATTTTTTTAATGAAGACTGTGGGTTATATATATATATATATATATATATATATATATATATATATATATATATATATATATATATACGACAAAACACGTGTCACTGGATAATTATATTTTAAAAACAATATATACGCCGTTCTCCATTTGGGGGTACCAAATTAGTAAAAGGGAAAATTATTCCCAGCTCACATTTAGATAAAAATGCACTTACGTATAAATAATTGCATTTTGTCAAAAAGTATCGCGGACAAAATCAAATAAATAACACACACACACACACACACACACACACACACACACACACACATACATACATATATATATATATATATATATATATATATATATATATATATATATATATATATATATATATTGATAGATACATAGATACATAGATTCAAGCAAAGGCGCTAGGTCCCCAGAGTTTTATAATTATATAGATAGATGAAATACTTTATAACATTATTTGGTTTTCTTAAATTTTCAACTGAACCTTACAAAATAATGTTTGCAATGTTGTGACCAAACTCCTCCTATCCAATATCCCACTAGATTTTCTAACCAAAATAAATCACATAAAGCACACATTACTTTTCTAATGGATGAATTAAATGATTCGAAATGAATTTCCTGCGTTGCTCTTGTAGTACCTAAGATTTCTCTGCTCCTTCAATCGACGTTCGTAGACAACATTACGCATTTTCATAAGAGATCCGCAAAGAAGCTTAATACATAAACGTATTAAAGAGCGAAGAGTGCTTGTGCATTAGACCACTTTTTCGAACAAATTCATTTCAGGTAAAAACGTAGCATATCGAAATTAGTATAAATTTCTAAAAATAACGAAAAATTATTCAGTAGAAAATAATTACAAGTAAAAACGAAATATATTGAATTATAGAGTTTTATCGTATGTTTTAATGTGGAAGAGTTGTGCGACAAATTCTGTATGACACACTAACCTATCGCTCTTGTTTTCTTCGAAATCCGCCATTGAAAAAAAATAGGAATGTCTGATCGCTAGTCTCTGCGATTTTTTTTCCGAAAAAATAGATCCTAGCACACTTTCTACTCGATTATTTTATTGTAATTTTTGGAATTTATACTAATTTCGACACGTTAGTACATAGTGGTGTTTATATTTGAAATGCCTTTATTCGAAAACTCGGTATATTGCACAAGCATCAAACATATAAATAACTTTGGTAACGATTTCTGAATGCTACAATTACCAATACAAAAAGAAACAAGAAACAGAAATTTTTTCTGTTGTTTTAATTATTTATTCTTAATCTGATTGATAAAATATCAACTAGACGTTTTTTTAAATTGATTTCCATATAAATATTTTCATTTGGTCAACAATAATACAAGGAAACAACTTAATGCTATAAAAACGGTGCGATATTTATTCTTGCGCTTAATGAAAATGGACCCAAAAGGTAAGACAATGTCACTACAGCATCTAAATTAATCATAATAATAAATTAATCATAATAATAACTTAATCCTAATAATAAATTAATCATAATAATAACTTAATCATAATAATAACTTAATCCTAATAATAAATTAATCATAATAATAAATTAATCATAATAATAACTTAATCATAATAATAAATTAATCATAATAATAACTTAATCCTAATAATAAATTAATCATAATAATAACTTAATCATAATAATAACTTAATCCTAATAATATATTAATCATAATAATAAATTAATCATAATAATAACTTAATCATAATAATAAATTAATCATAATAATAACTTAATCATAATAATAAATTAATCATAATAATAACTTAATCATAATAATAAATTAATCATAATAATAAATTAATCATAATAATAAATTAATCATAATAATAACTTAATCATAATAATAAATTAATCATAATAATAAATTAATCATAATAATAACTTAATCATAATAATAAATTAATCATAATAATAAATTAATCATAATAATAACTTAATCATAATAATAAATTAATCATAATAATAAATTAATCATAATAATAACTTAATCATAATAATAAATTAATCATAATAATAAATTAATCATGAACTAATTAAGAAAGACATTACTCATAGACTAACTCAGAAAGAAATTAATATTTTTCCATTTTTGAATTTTGGAGATAATAATTAATTATTCATATTATTTGAATTCTTTGGACTACTATTCTCATCTTGAGTGTCATTTTCAAAACGTTTCAACCGATGTGCCCTCCGACGTTCTCCAGTTGTATCCCGCGAATCTTTCTGTAGAACTTTGGAATCTTTCAGTCAAACTCGGAAATCTGCACAAAATTTCGAACGGAACCCTTTATTCAATTCACGGAGGTGGCATGTTCTCATTTCGTTAGCATGAACTTGCGAATCGGTTACGTAGTCGATAAAGTACTTGGTAAAATTCAGTTGTAAAGTACACTCTTCTGGAGGTTTAAGGTACAATTCTCAGTGCAGGCGACACTCGAAATACAATTGCAAATTACTTGAGACATGGCTGACGGAATAAGAGCATGCTACTTTCGTGGATTAAATTAAGGGTTCCGTCCGAAATTTCGTACAGATTTCAAAATTCGACAGAAAGATTCGTGAGTTCAGCAAGACACACCTGATGAAGGTCGGAGGTTCCATCGATCGAAATGTGAAAATAACACTCATGATGAGAACAGTAGTCTGAAGAATCCAAATAATGCGGATTATATTATTTGTGTGTATTTTATCTTCAGATTGCAGTAGTTTGAACGCATAACAAAGAGATGACAAAATAGTTGTTTAGTAATAGAGAGCACCAACTGATTCAATAGTAATACGTTTACCAAAATTACTAGAACTATTCAAATACGGATGAATGACTGAGTACTACGATAATTCGAGAAAGAAAAAAAGATAAAAAAACAATTTTTTGGCACTTAAAGCAGAATGCATGCTGTTTTTTTTATTATTTATTATTATTTTTTGTTTTAATGATTTTTTTTATTTAACCAAATTTTTTACTTTTAATCCATTTTTTTTTTAAATGTTATTCAAGTTTATTTTTAAATACGAAGTTATTGTTTTTTATTTTAATCATTTTTTTTTTTTCAATTTTAATTAAGTTTTATTTTTTAATTTTGATCCAGTTTTTTTCTTTTTAATTTAATCCAGCTGAATAAGTTTTTGGGAAATTTTATTTATTTATTTTTTTTTTTTTTTTGCCTCTCTACTTTTTTTTTGTTGCTGTTGTTTATTTGTCATATTTTCTTTTTTTATATAAAAGAATTTAATATAAAATACGAGATCAAAAGATGAAATGGTTATAAAAGGGAAAATAAATTTAATGGAATCTGCATTCCGATACAGTTTGTGAAATAAAAACGTCCGGGGTAATTATATTTATAATATGCAACTAATAATAGAAAAATGATATTAAATGTTTACATTTATTGCATTCTACATTAAATTATAGACAATTTGTTTTATTTTTAAATTAGATATTAATATTCAAACTAAATTTGGCCCAAAAAAGTCCTGGAGTCGATTTCATCATTATATATATATATTGACACTGTACATTATTTTTGCCACATTTATTGCTTATTATTATTATCTCATATATATATATATATATATATATATATATATATATATATATATATATATATATATATGTATATGTATATATGTATGTATATATATTATATATATATGTATATATATATATTATACATGCATATATTATATATATATATATATATATATATATATATATATATATATATATATATATATATATATATATATATATATATATAAATATTCAAATGATTAAAAGTTCATTCAAACTTTTATGATGGGAATATTTCTTTTTCTATTTAAAATACAGTAGAACCCCGATATACGATATGCTAGGATACGGTTTTTTCATATTACGATGGGGAATATAATGTTTTTCCGGTCCCTAGTTATGGCATTTGCACCGTCTTATGGCGTTATTTATAATGTTATTTGATTATATACATGTGTATAATCTAATGTACTGTATTTTGTTACTAATTGTTTCTATATCGTATCCCGGGGTTCTACTGTGTATGAAATAATAACAAGCAATTCGTTTTCACACGCGTTTTTCTATCAACAATTGATTGGTTAAAAAGATGCTTCGTTCTTTCTATTTGTAACTATTTCAGTTTTCATATATTGTTAGACTCGTGGCCGGCCAAAGATGGTCGAAAGTGACCAAGTGAAAGTTGAACAAGATTCCCGTTTAGCGACCAGACAAATCCTATGCATTCTCAAGATTTTCCCATTTAGTTTGCAAAATGAAAGGCATAAACTCGATTATGTTTCTAAACGTGATGTTTGGTTTCCACTTTCCTAACAGAAACTAACATTTTGGCCAATTAAATATATATATTAAATATATATATTAAATATATATATTAAAGATAAATATAATGCTCCCTATCTTAGGTTGAGAATATAGGGAAGTGATATATAAATTACCATTAGCGTATGAAGCGATGTTTTTTTTTTTGTAAACAAATTGAGCTTAGGCATTTGGACAATGTCAAAACATTGTTAATTAACTGCCCGCATAGCAGCAGCCGTATAGCGCACGGTTAGAAGCTCTGGCTGTCGTTTAGCCGATCGTGGTTCGATCCTGGCTTGAGGTAGTTGCTTGTCTAGCCGCACTAATGAGCTGTGAAACAGCGAAACAGTACTGTATGTGGATTACTATATATATATATATATATATATATATATATATATATATATATATATATATATAGTTATCCATATTACAGTACTGTTTCGCTGTATCACAGCTCACTAGTGCGGCTAGACAGGCAATCAAGCCTGGATCGAAACCTGACCGCCCGTACGACAGTCAGGGTTTTGAACCATTACGCCAATCAGCAGCTGTGCGGACAGTGAATTAACGATGTTTTGACATCGTCCGAATACCTTAGCTCGATTTGTTTGCACAAAGAGCATAATACGCCAAGAGAATAATGAGATGAATTAATTACAGAATAATGAATCTTGTGGTATCAAGTCTTACAAAATAATTTAAGTAGGTAACATTTTCAATATAAGAAAATCACAGCAAAATAAAATTGCTTAATATACTAGATATGCCTTATTTTCTTTCTATATGTCCCTTAAAAAGATATAATCTTTCATATATTTTCTATGTATCTGCTGAATAGCAAAATTATATTTAATATTTTGCTCTGAGGAGATGTGCCTACAGCGAAGATCCATGGATTAGGGAAATTATTTTGAATATTGTATTCTTTGGTCAAATAATAAAATGTTGTTTTGAAAAACTATATTTTTCTGAATGAAATATGAATAATTTAAATATAAGAGACTATATATATATATATATATATATATATATATATATATATATATATATATATATATATATATACATCACTTTGGAGTATTCTGCCGAATAATAAAAATTTTTGTATAATTCTACATTACAACTCTGTTCTTATTATTATTTATCCTAAGCTCTACCACCCTCAGTGAATGTATTGAGTTTTTTTTATTTGGTTGGGATTCAAATAAAATAACTATATTTATATTTGTTTTTGGAGTTTGTTTCTCCTTGATTTGTAAACTCCTCCTCAAATGCTTTTCTGATATATATATATATATATATATATATATATATATATATATATATATATATATATAGAGAGAGAGAGAGAGAGAGAGAGAGAGAGACAAACAGACAGACAGACAGATATTGTTAATAGCACGGAGTGT
Source organism: Euprymna scolopes (assembly GCF_053919585.1). NCBI lineage: Eukaryota > Metazoa > Mollusca > Cephalopoda > Sepiida > Sepiolidae > Euprymna > Euprymna scolopes. Next base: position 67,985,616 of record NC_136509.1, read on the forward strand.
TTTTGGTTAATGTTTTTTTTGTTTTTTTTTTGTAATATTTCCATTTTTCGAATGAACGCTTTTTTTTTGTAAGAAAATTCCGTAGGAGTTTTCGTCCATCTGTTTTTTTCTTTTTTGCAAGTACTTTCAACTGATTTTCTTCAGTCATCTTCAGACAGTTTTGATTGCTGTTTCATTTAAAATATGGATGCTTTTATATGCTTCAGTTCAAATTTCATTTAAATTGTTTGAAATAGTGATGTGTCTCGTATGTAAAAAATACGTTTTAACGTGTTTAGAACGTCGCTAAAATAAATGTATAATGGTTTGGATGTGTGATTTACAAAATGGTATCGAATTTATAGTTTTTTATATATAATGTTTTCATTAATTTATAAATTTACATTAAACATATATATAGAGCCTGGGTACGTTACCATCCGATATATATATATATATATATATATATATATATATATATATATATATATATATATATATATATATATATATAAAGCTGAACATCTGTGTGTGTGTCTGGTCACGAATAGGTTCCTATATGGTTGACTATTATAGAAAACTGGTCACATATAATGATAGAAGATGTATCGAGACACAGGAATGGGTATGTTTGATCTGGCATAATGATGATTCATTAAAATTGTGGGGTCTGCGTACGCGCCTGGTCCACAAAGTATGGAAATAAAAAATTAAAAAATTAAAAAAAAGTTTGCAGGTGTTTTTTATATAGATGTACACAATAATACTTTGATAAGTATGTTTTAACTTAAATAGGGATGGTATGATAAAATGTGGGGTCTGCGTCCACGCCTGGCCTCCATAGAATGGAAATAGGCACACACTTTAATAAAGACTTTTCATCTCTATCTGCGTAAGTATACTTTGATAATTATGTTTCAGTTTGAAGAAATATGGTATAATAAAATTATGGGGTGTTCGTTCGCGCCTAACCTCCATAGAATGGAAAGATGTCACAAAGTTTTACAAGGTTTTTTAATATAGATCAACAGAATATTGTGATAAGTGTTTCAGTGTGAACAGGTATGGTATAATAAATTATGCGGTTTATCTATTTTATTTTTACTTTCATCATATTTTGCTTTTGTTTTGATACCCCCAAATTGGAAGCTATCTCTTTACAACCCTTCCTTTTCATAACGTATCATACTTTGAATGTGAGAGATTTTATAATTATTTCCACAGTCAAATAGCGTTGCAGCTCACAAGAGCCATGGCAGCCAGTTGTTACAAGAAACGGTCCCCTTTTCTTGTAAGTAAGAAAAACATTAGATAAGTAAAAATGAGATTAGGATAGACCGAGATTCGAACTTTGTAAGCAAGGTTCAGAAATAGGGTCAGAAATGGAATGTAGAATTTCGATTGTTCAGTTTTCACATACAATAGTTTAGATATTTTGATTGTTCAATTCTTTTATGAAAACGGAATTAAAATAAGGTCAGTTAGAAGAACGAACAATAGAAAACTGAAAACATATTGAAAAAAGTGTTAGGTCGAAAAATAGGTTAGTAAGAATTCTTGTCTGCAGACATGTGCGAACCATACATGTTCAAAAGCGTTGATCGAGCACGTTTTTGAACATGCGTATGACGTCATGGCAGAAATGAATTCTCAATATAGGAGCTAGAGTCGAAGATGAGAGACGGACGGGTAGACAGAGTTTGAGACAGAGAGAGACGGAGTCCAGAGTCGAGTCCGGATCGAATCAGAGGAGGGTCTCCCTTTGGAAGCGAGGGAGGAAGTTTTAATCATGTAGTCGACTTTGAATTCCTGGATGTCATCATCATTGCAACCGGTCGAATGTAATAAAAGAACACATCATATTTTGTAATTGCGGTCTTCGTGTCTTCATTCTACAACAGAAGGTAATGTTAAATAATCGTTAATATGAACTTTGTGACCTCTCATCCTAATGAACTTTGTTCCTACTAATCGTTATTAATGAACTTTGTGTATAACTCATCTAAGTAATGTGTCCCCCTCCATCTAAGTAATGACTGTCCCCTCCTGTGGCATAAGAACTGATAACCCTCCTCTCTACAATATATGTAATAAGAAACCACATACAGTAAAATGTATAAATGTCGTTCTCCTCTCTCTTCTTCCCCTCTCACTGTATTACATGTCACCGTCTCTCCACAATATGAACACCCGGCTATACAACACCAATAAACCGGAAGTCCAAAAACTCGAATTTAACTCTCATCAGTTTGAGACTTCCTGTTTGTTGGCTGCCATGGCTCTTGTGAGCTGCGACGTTGTTTGATTGTGGAAATAATTATATTGCGTTATTTTTCAGGCGTACAAAGCTTTATTATAGCTGTTAAAAAAGGAAGACTAAGTTTTCTGTATCCATGGTAAAAAGAAGGACGGAGGGAAAACATTTAATAGGGATTGAAGAAAAAATTAAATAAATAAGGGGGTTGAGTCAGCCGGCCGGGTTTCGTCTTCACTTTTCGAAACCGAATCGACGGTTTTTTTTGGGGGGGGGGGTTGTATAGGGAAACGAATTCTAACGACGGAACGGCTAAAATAAAATCAAACTATCAGAAAGAAAAATAAATGGGGGAACGACTAAAATATTTTGTTTATTATATAATGCAGAGGAAACGATTAATCACTTTACTGTTTAAATTTATAATGTACTTGGTGGTTGTGAGAGGTTGAAACTAGTCAGAGTTTAGGAATGGCGATTTAAAAGTTATGGTTAAGAGTGCTTTAATATAGTGGAGAAAACTATTGGTTTCAATTAGAACAAAAAGTTAAAATGAAAGTTTAAGTTTAGGCCGATTATTTATTCTGTTTTATTTGTTTGGCTTAAGTCGTATCAAAAGATGATAGCATTTCGTAGTGTAAGAGTTCCGGCAAGGATAACAACACAACACATACAGATAATCTTGATATTTCTATTCAGAAAAAAACATCATTAAAGAGTTGGGGGGGGGGGACTTGATATGGACTATAACATACATGTATATGTTAAGTGCCAAAATTTCAGTGAATGAATTGAGGGAGACAGAAAAATATTTTGAGTATGCAGAGTAATTTCTAGGAAGTAAAGAGTATAGTTATATGGAATGATTTTCCCGGGCAGTGCCGATAAAGATGGTGTAGTGATGAAATTAGCTAATATTAAATTTTGTGGATATTTAAGTGAAAAGGTGCATTTTTGTGGGGTCTTAAACTTTAAGTAAAAAATAAAGCTATGATGAAAATGAGAGTGAGCGTGGCGGGGGGGGCGAGTAGAAAAGAGAAAGGAAAGAGACCTGCTTTAAAATCACAACCAATAAAATATTTATGGCATCCACCTTTTCATTCTTCCTCTTTCCCTTCTCTCTTCCTTATTTCTTTTCTACCATTCTGTCTTTTCCTTTTCTTCCTTGTCTCTTAACCTCTTCACTCGTGTGGGTAGGGATGATGTAGTAGGACGGGGATATACAAGAAGGCAACGTAAGTTGTACGTTTTTTGACAACGTAAAAATTATAGTCAAATTAAAAGCATTTTTATAACTGAATAACCCCGATTAAATTCGAAACCCCTTTAGCATATCTAACTTTCAAAGTTTCGTGTAGTAAATTTAAAAAAAGCTATGATGATAGATATGAGTAAAGGTGGGGAGTGGACGGGATGGGGGGGCAGATAGAAAGAAGAAAGACATGCCTTAGAATCATAACACAAAAAATCATTTATGGTTTCTCTTTCTCCTTTTTCTTTTTATTTATTCTTTTTTTCTCCTGCGCTTTTCCTTTTCTTTTTTATCTCTTAGCCTCCTCACTGATGTGTATTTGGATGATAGTGATGAGGCGAAAATATACAAGAGAGCAAAGTAAGTCGTACATTTTCTGACCACATAAAACTTCTAGTCAAATTAAAAGCATTTTTATAACTGAATAACCCTGATTAAATTCGAAACCCCTTTTAGCATAGATATGTCAAATTCATATTCTCCCACTAATATACATATAGTATGTTTGAGATTTGGATCAGCCATCACACATTCATATAAATACCATTCTTTAACCCCCTCACCCTTTTCCATGTCTCAACACAGACTCAAATCCACACATCTAATGGCTTTCATTGACATACAACCAAATCTTATTTTTCACAGCATCTGATGGAACATCCTGATTTTAACTCCCTGTGAGGAAGAAGACCTGATATTTTTCATTGCAAACTTGAAACAGTCTCTGATTACTAGTAGTTAACTGACCGAAACATACTCATGACTGTGTAGCAACATATTATTGCTTATGAACAAAACAAATAAAGAGTATACCCTACAGTATTTCGGTATTAAACGCTCTTGTATTAACCGGGTATCACTTCATTTGTTACTTAACCTCTGAAAAACAATAACCTCAGATTATATATATATATATATATATATATATATATATATATATACTAGCATGGGTGCCCGGCGTTGCCCGAGTATTTGAAGATGTATGATGAGCAAAGAAAAAAAAAAAAATAGCGGTCAATTTTTTTTAAAACTTTGACCCCTATTATGACCCCTTAAAATTTATTGCTTTGGGCTCAAATCAAGTTATTAAATTAGATCCATGTCCAAGGAACCTATATCTAAAATTTCAAGTGTTTAGACCCAAAATTGTCGGAGGAGTTTGGTAGAGTTCTCAAAGGTCAAATCGTTGAACTTTGTCCCCTTTATCGCCAAATTTCTGGCCGATAACCAATCACGTAGATTTTCCCAAATCTCAGTACCATGTATGTCAAATTTCGAGCCTGTAAACTGAAAATTAACAGTTATTGCGAAGGAAAATTTACACAGACAGACACACAGACACACAGACATGTTCACTTTTATAGATATACTAGCATGGGCGCCCGGCGTTGCCCAGGTGTTTGGATGCGTATGTTGAGCAAAAAAAAAAACAAGTGTTAGTAGGAAGGCAGGCTTGAACCTGTACCGCAAAGGAGGAAAAGAACGGGGTAAAACCTAACGTTTATGCTGTTACGACCACCGCCAAACCGGAAGCGACATTTTTTTAAATTAAGGCTAGACAATCTAAAGGAGAGGATAACTTTCAAAAATATCGGCGAAAAAAGTGATCCCTCCCCCCTGTAGAAAATGACTAGTTGAAGGGGAAGGTATTAATGTTTTTAGCCGCTTTTTCGATATTTGTCGTATGAAAGATCGAACTTTAAAACGATACTGATCTTGGTAAAATCTGTTGCCTCTATTGAAAGTTTAAGGCAGACATTCAAACAGACATGCATACATACATTTATATATTGGTAACTAAAAATTTTTGACCCAAACTGATGAAAAGGTTTGCCATATCTCTGAATACCCTTTATGTAAAATTTCAAATATTTAGACATAAAATTGTCTGAGTAATTTGGAAGAGACCGCAGAGGTCAATTTAAAAAAAATTTCGACCCTTATTATGACCCCTTAACATTTATTGTTTTGAGCTCAAATCAAGTTATTAAGTTGGATCCATGTCCAAGGAACCTATATCTAAAATTTCAAGTGTTTAGACCCAAAATTGTCGGAGGAGTTTGGTAGAGTTCTCAAAGGTCAATTCGTTGAACTTTGACCCCTTAATCGCCAAATTTCTGGCCAAAAACCGATCACATCGATTTTCCCAAATCTCAGTACCCTGTATATCAAATTTCGAGTCTGTAGACTGAAAATTGACAGAGTTATTACGTAGGGAAATGTACACAGACAAACACACAGACACAGACACGTTCACTTTTATATATATATATATATATATATATATATATATATATATATATATATATATATATATATATATAGTATGTGTGTGTATCAAGAACATGATCATTTCGGAGAGATGATCTTATAATACTAAATTTAAAAAAAAAAAACAAGTAAGTCTAATGATGCAAGCTGTCTTTTAGGAGACACAATCAAACAGGCAATAATTCTAGAAGTTCACAATCTGCGATACACAACTCCTAACCTTGAATTGTACGCAGGAGAAAAAGAAGAAAAAAAGTTTCAAAAAATGAACTTTGTTGTAATCATCCTTTGTGAAATTTAAGACTTAGCCATTCACGGCTGCATGGAACCGATTAGTTTACGAATGTAGGATGGCTGGACAAAAGGATTTTAAAAGTGACCTTCCACCAAATAAAACCTCTTACTCAAATGCCAAACCAATGTTCCTGCTTTTTGTACAGTGACATTCAGATGTCTGGTGATGCCTAAGAGAAACGTTCTGATTGTATACCCTGAAGACTCAAGTATAAGTCCTAGTACTGAGAAATGTCATACCGATGTATAGTTTAAATATTGTTGGTTGCTCCTCAGTGGTGTTCCGAAATCTGGTGTTCCTTTGATATTGTCCAGGGTCAAGACCTTGATTGCATGTCTAAAGTATAAGTCCCAGTACTGAGAAATATTATGAATATGATTGGATATCTTCACCATTCACTCCCATCGATTTTACATATACTGTTTTTTTACATTATTCATTGGTTATATACCTCAGAATTTTCTACTGAGAGATCTTTTTAAGATTGTAATCTTCCCTTTAAGTGTAATTGTTTGTATCTCTCTTGCACTTGGCTCACTGAGTATATTTGCCAGAAAGTTTTTGAAATTCTTTTCCAGTTGATCTTGGAATGATGGGAATTTTCATAAGATTCCCGTTTCTTTTTATGTTGTACATAAAATCTTTATAGTTCATGATCTTTTATGTCTCAGCTCTCTTAAAGCCAGCATCATTAGGGACACTGACTTCTACTAAGGTTGCTTCTTTTTCCTTCTTGTCCCATATTACTATAATAGGTTTAATAGCTCCGTTTTTTAGGTCCGTAGCTTTAGGAAATGCATAGTCATAGTGGGTTGTGTATGACTTATTTTCGATTATTCTTTCTGGTATTTGTTCCCAGGTCTTGCTGCTGCAATCGCTTAGAATGTCATCTTAATGAGAAATTATAGATAAAGTGGAAACAATTAAAATAGATTTCTGATTACTGACTGGAGCCAAATGCTGCAATCAGTCCAAATGTTAGATATCTCTGATATCAGTTATAAGGATAGTCATGGTTCACAAAGATAATAGAACATATAATTTAGCTAATGATTTTATCAACTTCAATATATAGCTTTTCGTCAGTATTTTATAAAATAAAATGAATTATCTCCCTTGATAATCTGATGTTAGACTATTTTTCTTATCAGATTTCAGATTCTAATGAGACGTATAAATTAATCTATTCCATTTTTTTTTCATGAAAAAATGAAACCGTTTCTTTTTTTATTGCTTATGTAAGCCTTCATTATAAATATAAAAGGAAAAAATAAGCAATACCAAGATAGTAATAAGATGTTTTAATATCAAAAACAAATGCATATTAAAAAAAAGAGCATTTAACAAGTGAACATGGTTGGACCAAGTTGGATTTAAATTTTGGGCCAATTCTTTCTTTCCATATTAAAAGTAATAAACAAATGAGTAAATAAAAGCAAAGGAAAATATTTTCTCATATCTATATGACAAGAACGCATGAATACACATATATATATATACATATATATATATATATACATATATATATATATATGTATATATATATGTATATATATATGCATATATATATGTATATATATGTATATATATATGTATATATATATATATGTATATATATATATGTATATATATATATATGTATATATATATATATGTATATATATATATGTATATATATATGTATATATATATATATGTATATATATATATATATATATATATATGTATATATATATATATATATATATATGTATATATATATATGTATATATATATATATATATATGTATATATATATGTATATATATATATATATATGTATATATATGTATATATATATATATATATGTATATATATGTATATATATATATATATATGTATATATATATATATATATATATATATATATATATATATATATATATATATATATATATATATATATATATATATACCGACAGAGAGAGAGAAAGAAATAGAGATAGAGAGAAAGAGTGACAGGGAGACACAGAAAGAGTGAGAAAGAGAAGTGGAAAGAGAGCAAAACTTCACATCAATGTATTTACAATTTCTTAACGAACTTATCCAATTAAAAAAAAAAAGATTATAGCCTAAATACTCCAGAACATCAATTGCATATGGACAAAACTGCACTAATCTTTTCACATCATATAAAACTCATTAACAAAAGTCAAACGAAAGGTAATGTAATGTAATTATGATGAGGCCTATAAAATAAAAAGGTTCACAATACAAAAAAAAGCATACTAAAAATTTGAAGAAATATCCCGACCCATACAAAAAGCAGTTAAGAACAAACTATAGAGTATTGGGGATTTGCTTATAAGGCAAATGTTAATAAGTACTAAACATTCAGTTGAAAAACATTTAGGAAAATCTTTGTTTTATGAATTGATTTTAGTTATTAAATGCTCACTAAAATCATGATCAATACACACGTGTACATATATATATATATATATATATATATATATATATATATATATATATATATATATATATATATATATATATACATACATAAATGTACATATATATGTATATCTATATAATACTAAAAGTCTATGGATCTTGTATGTTTGCAATCAGATTTCCGGTTTTCAACATCCGGTTGCGCATGCGTAAATAGCAACGTCTTCAATCCGTTATTCCAATTCCGGAATTTTTATATCGCTTTTAATACAAACAATTTCATTTAATTTGATCAAATAGTTATTTATATATACAAATAATACATAGATTCATAGATAATTATAATATATATTATAAAATCTATTTATCTATGAATCTATTAATAATATGAAATATTACCCTATACAATTTATGGAAAGAAAACACCTCTCACTTTCCCTCTAATAGATTTCAACACTCCTACTCCCTCTGTTTTCGTTACGTACGCGAGAAATAGTTACGTGTATGTGTGAGAGAGAGAAAAAGGGAGGGATGTAAAACTGGATAGAGTTATCCCCCTTAACTAATGCAGACCTTTTTACTAGAGGGCGTTATTACAAAAAAATTTCTTTTTCTTCTTCCCATGTTTTTTAAAGTCGTCTGCTTACATTTCCAAACGGAAAGCTGAATCGGTAAATGCACATATTTCTATTACATTAAATAGTGTTTTCCTTTACACAATGGGTACTGAATGTTTGCTTAAATTAAATGAAAAAAGTTACATTTTATTTTCATTTTCTATTTAAAAAGCCATTATTAACATGTGGAGAGTGTTTTTTTTATTATTCTGTACTTTCAACTAACAATTTCATTTAAAAGATGATATATCAAAATTTGAATTTAACTATAATAAGGATTATGATACCTGTTCAGTGCATATTTACCTATAAGTATGACCAACCACTTATAATTCAGTAACTGTAATTTAAAAAAAAATAACAATTATAATAAACAGAACGACTCATAGAAATCTATCTATATTCTTTTTTCATTTTAATATACTTTCATAGAAATGCTTCTGTTATGTAAAAAAAAACTATTTTCTTTATGTCACAAGTGTCACGCTCATACATGAATTCCATAGCTAATATAACGTACTGACCCAACGGGTCACGGGTGGTCTAGTATATTATAAGCTCTATCTCCTATTTGGTTTTATCGAGCTTTTACATCTGGCTGAGATAACTTTATAAATATTAATTCTGTAATATTAATAATAAACTTTAATTTTGCCATCTTGGATCATTTTGGTAAATTTAATTGTAATTTTTATTATATGTATATATATATATATATATATATATATATATATATATATATATATATATATATATATATATATATATATATAATTGACATCTTACCTCCACCCATATTAGATGACAAGATTCTAATTTTGTAAACGAAATAAGAAAATGTTTTTTGTGTCTTGAAATTTCAGTTTTCAAGGGTAATCCTTGGTCTGAAGACATAATCTCCCTAGTAACGGGTGATTATAGAAACATGTATGCACATAAGTAGCCATCATCAATGTGTATATATATATATATATATATATATATATATATATATATATATATATATATATATATATATATATATATATATATATATATATATGACGGGAGTCCAGATCATTATGATACCTTAGGTTTTTAGCCGAGGGAAGAGGCGGATTCAGCCGAAACAATTTTGTGTTTTTTTTAATCATGAACCGTTCTTTTGCTTTTGAAAACCATCTTTTAATCCCGAGAAAAGCACAAGTAAAGCAAAAAATTTTTCTTTGAAAAGATATTATGTTGATCTGAACTTCTTTAATCTTTTAAATGTAATTAAACATTCATATATATATATATATATATATATATATATATATATATATATATATATAGATATATATAGATATATATGTATATATATATAGATATATATAGATATATATGTATATATATATATAGATATATATATAGATGTATATGTATATATATATATATATATAGATATATATAGATATATATATATATAGATATATATAGATATATATGTATATATATATATATATAGATATATATATATATATATATATATATATATAGATATATATGTATATATATATATATATATAGATATATATAGATATATATGTATATATATATATATAGATATATATAGATATATATGTATATATATATATATATATATATATATGTAATAAGTAAACATGTAATATTTTAATTTACAAACAAAAAGCAGTATGTAGAGATTGAAATAATGAAAGAAAATAAAGAGAGAGCAAAAGATGAAGGTATTACATTTCATTTTAATCAGAAACAAAGGTTATAACGGCAAAAAAAAATTGTACAAAGATTGCATGTTGTTTGTTTTTCCATTTTGTTTGTTTTAAATAACTGCTTGTAACTCTCATTCGATTGCAGACCCATGTAAGAGATACAAGGCTATACACTGTTTTTTTTCTTTTTGATGTTTTTTTTTTTGTTGATTTCTTTCAATTGTTTTCATTTGGGGTAAAACCATGAATAGAAAAATGCCAATATTTACAATTATGTCTACGAGGCAATTAAACAAAGAACACTAAACAGTAATTACCTACATTAAATAGGTTGTAGATTATCAAAACACAGACGAGAGCTTTCGTTTTAGATTTGAAAATGTCCTTCAAATTAAAAGCTGTGCCAGGTATTTTTTATATAAATAAATTCAATAACTACTGTTGAAAAAAAAAAAAATAAGACAACAGTAGGTGTACTTCCAACAAAGCCTTCATCAGATGATGAGGGCCCTGGGGGTCGGGGCATCGTTATGATTAACCCGCAGTGTCTACACAGTACCTCATGATACCGCCACTCTTGGTTGGAATCTTGCCACAAAAAAAGGGTTCTACTAAATCTATGCTAAACCATATTCTGACTCATTTTGGACCCTGTTGGTATATTCGCTCTTCTCTGCTGAAGACAATTTTAGTCAATTTATTTGAAGCCGCATTGACAAAAAACTTTTCATATTCAACAGGTAATATACAAGCTTTACATCTATTCCATGCGCACTGATCCTTTATCTTCTTGTTTTCAATTCCACACACACAAACACACACGCATTTATATATATATGGTTTATTTGTGTTTTATGTAAATAGACATACATTAAACCATAAACATGCATATATGTACACAAAAGATATACATATATACAAAATTAGACACATGTAAAATTTATACATATACTTATTATACATATGTATATATGAAAGGGAAGGAACTATTACTTTTCTCCCGTTGCTGCTCTGTCTTTCCCTATACACCACCACTAGCCCATGTTATATATATATATATATATATATATATATATATATATATATATATAATTGCTTATAGTAGCTCATATTGAGCAAACACCAAATTTGAGTAAGAAATTTGACTTTGTAAAAAATGCCATGTATACACAGGTGTTATTGTACAAAAGAGAAAAAACAAAGTTATAATAATAATAATAATAATAATAATAATAATAATAATAATAATAATAATAATAATAATAAATAATTTTCGATGTTAGAACTTGCTAGAAAAGTTTTTGATAAATCATTGTTTCATGATGAGTCAAGACCTTCCTTTTTTATTATTTAAAATGTTTTTTTCTGAAGGAATGACAATTTATTGCACACTTTTACAAAACATTGAAAACAAATTCGTACGTTAGGGTACTATCCACTGGGATTAAATCACTTGAAAGCGAGCAAAGAAACGACAGTTCAAGCCCAAACATAATATATGTAAAATGATAAAAACTTAATGTGTTCTTGAATATATATTAATAGTGGCTGCTCTATCAACAGTTGTATAATATTAGGCTGAGTAATGCGATATTGTGCATGGTAAGGCACCCTGAACTTATCTTCGGTAGTATTTTCTGGGGCCACAACCTCATAGATAAAGACTCAGCTAATAGTCTACTTGTGTGAACTTTATTTCTTGACATTCAACAAAACGCATACTTTGTCCAACCCAATCCATTAAAAAAAAGTAATATTAATAAACAAACAATTTGCTACATAACTCCCAACAAAAGATTCCCCTTATAAATTTGGTTCTTTTTGGCCGCTTAATCTCAGATATTGATAAAATAACAACTTGCAATTTTTTCCAAACAGATGCTCAAACCTTAAAGTCAAGAAAAGCTAGATTCCACCGACATTAACCAATCCATATTTATTTGCAAACTCATCTATAACCCCATAAGAATTAAAATGTTGACTGTTGATATCTGGGCTTGAACCTGTGCAAATCGTTGTTCAAAATCAGAATGGTTACTCATATGCTTGAACCAGCATTTAAGATGTTCGTAGGAAGATGATAGAAAAGGGCCATGTAAATGATCCTAAAAATGCGATGCTTACAATAAATGCCAAGCATACGTTTGATCTACAAAACAGAAAAAGTGGGCAAAAGAACAAAAGATGTCTCCATCTCATGTATTACAAATTTAGACGCATAGAATGCATTCATCTTGAAAGACTTATCCAATGACCACATTGCAGCCTTTGCCACATTCTTAATGCCAGGTAAAAAAAAAAAAAAAAGTTGATGACTTCCTTAGAACAAAACTTTGTCACCTTTCCCAAGTTTGGTCACCCACGACCAACTCTGGAAGCAAACTTAGAAAAAGATCCACTTGCTATGTGAAATAGTATATAATTACACGTGTGCTTTAAATACAATATTTACATGAAACCTATATCTTTAATAAACAATTCTCCAAACTCCATAGTCAGAAAGTAAAACTTGATTTACCATTTCTTGAATCAAAGTAATTTGCTTACATTTACAATTTGAAGTTTGATTGGTTTTTTGTTTGTTTGTTTTTTTTTTGTTTTTTTTTTAGGGCTTATCAACCCTTTTCAGCTTATTTAATGCCGAATCCAGTAATTTTGGAAAAGCTTTTATGCTTCAAGTTCTTTATATCTTCAAATATTTATTCATGGTGTTTGGTTTGGTTGTTTTGTAAAGGAAAATTATTGTTTTTGTCTTGCAGAACATGGTTGAGTTTTGCAAAGGGAAGGGAAAAAACAATAACATCAATGGTTGGTGCATTTTAAGCCAGTATCTTCAGACAGCCTGATCTGGTAGCAGCAGGAAAATTTGAAGATGTTAGTATTACTTCAATATGCAATCCATGTTGTAAAATCTTGATGTAATCGATTTGTAATGGCAAGAGTCTACAGCATTGAACAACTCCTTTAGGATCGATCTTCATCAGTTTAATTCAGTCACTTACAAACCATACTACAACAATTGACTTAATCAATTGAAGTAATTATTATGAGAAATTTTCTTTTACTGAGATCAAACATTATCAGAAACAGAAGCAAAATTTAATTTGTAATATTTGTCTTTCAAAATCATTTTCGTTGTCCTCGGCTATTTGCCTTAGTTCACCGGTGAGATTGAACAACTACAAACGCCCGATGAAAAAAGGGGAGATAATCAAATTTAGATTTGCTACAATCATCCTCAGGAAGAGAGTAGTGTAATGGTTACCAAATAATTGTTTGAGATTTGAAAAAAGTTCATTTATGTTCTAAGATCATTAGGAAAAGTATGTAAGCCAATTTCACCCTCAACTTTGGTTGAAATAGCAATTCTTACCAAGTGAACCGTTTATGAAAAATCATATTCCTTTTGCATTGTATTTTAGAATAAAATAACTCCCAATGGTTTGAAATACCATAAAACCAAAGCAAATAAAACCATTCTATATAATCATACAAAAGAAAATTTTACCTTTTCTAAAAGTATTTTGGAGTCTTCCAATCTTCCAATGTAATTAAAAAAAAAGATTTAAAGAAAATTTTTTTTTTTTTTTTTTCAGTTTTTAAATTTTTGTTTTGTTCTCAAGCAAGAAATCAAATATTCGTTTCCGGTTTTGATTTGTATTGCTATTATATAAAAAAAAAAGTAATCAATTGAAATTAGTAATAATAAAAAAATAGTATAAATAACTTGCTATAATAGTGTTTATTAAATAAAAACTCATCCACAGCTGACAGTACTGATGAAAAAACTTCAGGGAGTGTAAAAATCCCATAACACCCTTTTCACAATCCAATAATAATAATGATGATGATAAAAAACATTTTAAAAAATGTCAGTATATGGATTTGAAAAATGTACCATAGTCATGGTATTTGTAATTATAATAATAATAATTGTATTGAAATTGGCATATAAAAAACTGTAAAAAAGACATTCATTCGATTTCAACTGATATTATCACTAAAATTTTGACTGAAATAGTGAGTTTTTTTTTTTTGTTTTATCACAATTTTTTCTTATAGAAGCCTTGTTTTTTCTTTTCTTTTTGCAAATCCCACTTCTAAAACATGCGCAGCCATTTTAAATATAAAACTGATTGACAGTATTGTAAGGATTATAAACAAAATGTTTGGGAGAGTTGGGAATTAAGGATTTTTTTTATTGCAAAGGAATGAAGCTGGCAGGTAAAAGAGAGCAAATGTGCCTGGGTTCGTTTGTTGTCCTTGTATTATCAAGTGGATAACAGTGAAATAAAAGGTGGGAATTAAAATCTATATTTTAAAGTTATTTTATTACCTTTTCTAAGGCAGGAATAGGCAAACTTTTCGTTTGTATGGCCAAATTCAAAATTTCATAATTTTATAAGGCCAAATGATTTTGTAGTGCCACATTCAAATGTTCACAATTTTATAAGACCAAAGCGCCATGTTAAAAAAATTCATAATTTTATAGGACCAAATTATTTTATAGGGCCACATTCAAATGTTCACAGTTTTATAAGACCAAAGCGCCATGTTAAAAAAAATCATAATTTTATAGAACCAAATTATTTTATAGAATCACATTCAAATGTTCACAATTTTATAGGCTCAAACGATTCTATAGGGCCACATTTAAAAATTCATAACTGCAAATTAACCCAACAAACTTTTAAAACGCAATTAATTTTTATTATTTAATGTTTTAAAAACTGTAAAATATTCACATAAAATGCATTTATTTGAAACACAAAGTACCTCAGCTGAAACATAAGAATTTGGTAATATTTGATGGAATTAAATTCTTTTCACAAACCACATGCTAGCTGCAGACCCTAGTTTGCACACACCTGTTCTAAGCGCTAGCTAATTATTTCAGAGAAAGGGTCACATTTACTGGCTATTTAACTGAGAATACAATTCTTATTAGATAGACATCTTATCATATGTAAGTATCCAAAATCATGTGGACTTCCTCTTGCTTTCCACACTTTACTTATGTTTGTATTTAATATTTTATAGCATTTTAAAAACAGATTTAATAAAGGCATGTAAATGAGTTCTTTGACAAAAAAAAAAAAAACAGATGCAATAAGGATTGAGAAACACATAAAGATTGTGATTGATCGATAATTCTTCAAAAAATTATGGTAAATCATTTTTTATGAAAAAAAATCAATTAATTTATTGACTTATAAAAGCTTAATCGATTCTATGAAACAAAAAGAAGAAAAAACAAGGCCTTCACAATTGAGGAAATTTGATCAGTGATTGATAAAATCAACACTGATCAAGTTTGTTGAGTGACAATTTAAATTTGGATTCAGTTGTATATGCTTTGGGTAAAGAGAGAAAATATAATAGAAACCACTCCCCACATACACACATGAACACTATTGCTTGAGTTAAAGTAATGCTTATTTCAGGAGTAAAATTTTCAAAAATAAAAATGAATTAAACCGGAAGTTATCTTTTGAAAGGAGGGGGGATCAGAATCTATCCAAATCCAGCTATTTTTACCACATATAAACACACACACACAGTCTCTCTCTCTCTCTCCTTTATAAAGCATTATATATATATATATATATATATATATATATATATATATATATATATGTGTGTGTGTGTGTGTGTGTGTGTGTGTGTGTGT
>NC_136509.1:68007100-68024600 GCF_053919585.1 Euprymna scolopes
AATACCATGGATCAAAAAAGCATAGCATGAATCAGAAGAGAATATTATGGATCAAAAGAGCATACCCTAGATCAGAAGAACATAGCATAGATCAGACGACTTTACCATGGAGTAGAAAGCCTGCTATGGATCAAAAGAACATATCATAGATCAGAAGAGCATACTATGGATCTGTGGAGCATAAAAGGAATCAGAAGAACATAACATGGATCAGAAGAGCAGAGTATGGATCAGAGAACTACATTATCTATCAAAATAATATGCCCACAATTACAAAAGCATCTTTTCTTATTAATTTAGATTACACTATCATGGATCCTTAGCCCTCATCTTCGAGTGGCTTTCATAAGTGATGCCTACAACAGTGAAATAAATAATATCATAGCTTTAAAAAATCCATATCTGATACTGACAGTGAAATCCTAATACGAGTGTAGCCTCATCATATTAGCAATATTTTCATTACTAAATTATGGAGGTTTTTATCGAGCAAAAGTTCATTCTCCATTTCATATAAACGTATTGAGCAAAGACTGCATGTTTCTAAAACAGCACTGTAAAAAATTAATGTATGAATGTGAAATCATGGCCCCTGTAAATGTTCTTTAAAAAAAAAGTTTAGTTTTTGGCACATATGAGCCACCATACATTGGATTTTAATTAGTATTTTAGATGTATATATTTAAATGCTAAAACGTAAAATGTTACACAACAGAATGTATGTGTTTTCGCAACAAACATTTCACACTTTATGTTGTGACAATAATGAGAGAATAGTGTCTGACGTTAAAGTTGAAATTGACATCGTTTTCTTTTATTATGCATGTTTGTTTTTGTTTTTGTTTTTTCTGTTGGCAAAAGAACAAGAAGAACGAAAAGAAACACAAGAAAGGAAATTGTAAAAATGCAGAATAGTTAACTCGTAAGAAACATATAATTCATATAAAACGCATTAGAATGAAATTCTTTACCGAAGCCACATAGTTTTAATGCGTTTAAACCAATTGTAAAGGATTTTAACATTTAAACTATCGAATGGTTAATACTAGATAACTCATAAAGCAAACAAAATGGCAGAACCCAAATAGTTTTGTAAGCGATTTGTAAGAATTCTTCAAACAGTGTAAAAACTCTAACAAATTGTTTACATGCCTTAAAACTATTCGGATTCGGTAAAAAAAATTTCATTCTAATGCGTTTTATATAAATTATATATTGTTAAGTGCTTTGGGTTAGGAGTTCTTGAGTTTTAACTGTTCTGTACTTTTACTTAGAATCCAATCCGTAGTGTATGGTTTAGAAACAACCTGTCCTTCAAGTTTCGTAAACTAGATTTTCAGTAAAAACAAAAATTAATAAAAAAAAAAAAAAAAACGATATGAAAAAACAAAACAAAACAAGTTTGCAATGAAAGGATTAGAGAGTTATCAAGTACAAATATAAATATAAAAAAGGTAAAAACATTTTGGGGAAGTACTAACCAGTTCCAATCGATATCGTTCTTGTTTAGAAAAATCTCATGACTTTGGTCCTGCCATTAAAAAATGTAGCAAAACAAGTTTGTTTGTTTGTTTGTTTTTTAATTTTATTTTTTAATTAATTTTTAAATATGTGGGAGTTTTTTCAAGGGCGAAAAAAGGAGACTTTAGTTACAGTAGTCGACATGCTTAGTTATAATAACTTTTATAGCACAAGTAGAAACAATAGTTATGATAATGATAATGATAATGATGATGTTGATGGTTTCTTTAACGTTTTAGCTTGTTTTCTTCTTAGCGCTAGTAAAAAAAAAATGCTTTTTACAAGAGAACAATGATGAGTTTCTTGTGTACAAGATAACCGAGAAATGATGTATTTTGTTATGAAATTTTTGCTTTTGTATAAATGTCCTATAGATGTATCTCTAAATCAGCTGTACATTATCTATTTACATGGTTTAGGGATATGGGGTCTTTTTGAAGATACTGAAAGAGTCAGTAATCGTGCATTATAGTTAGCAGCCGAAGAAATCGAAAACAAAACAAAACAAAAATGCAACAAATAACATTAACCAAACGCATAAACAATGCTACCGACACATATAATTTTAACGTTCTGAAACTGTTTTCAATTTATTTGTTAGATTTTGTTCCAAATGGCTGCCTCTTACTATCTTGTCGATGCCAATTTTGCTTTTTGTTTCGTTTCGGTAAGTCAACTTAATTATAGTAAATCTTACAATTAATTCCCACACTTTAAAGGTATACAGGTCGGTAAAAAATTAAATTTTAATGCGTTTGGTGAAAGTCATTAATTTAATTTTTTTCGGTCGTTAACTACACTGCAAGATTACTAAAGAGTCTATAGCTGACTCTTGTGCGCATAATGCTATGTATGTGCAGCAACAGAGGAAGGTGGGAAAGAAAAATTATTATTACCATTAATAATGTTATAATAATATTAATAATAAATAATAATAATCATCATAATAATAATAATAATAATAAATATGAAACAATTTTGCTTGCAAAGCTTTTGGTTTGAACAGGGAGGGGGTTGTTCGATGGTAGGTTCTGGCGATAATAAAGCACTACAGAATAATAATATTTAATATTAATTAATAAATAATAATAGGTTATAAACCATGTTTGGTAATTTTTACAAAGCTCCAGTGTGCAAGGAGTGACATCCCTGCCCAACAGGAGAGAGAGGCGCAAATAAAACAAGGATGGGGAGTGGGATCAGGAGAAAAAACAAGAAAGGGAATTTAATTACCCCAAAAAGGGTATTGCGGCTTTTCAAAAAATTTCACTCTATCACAGTAACTCCTGCAATAGTTAAACAAGTGCATATACATGTAGGTATATTTAAAAGTTGCATGTTTCCACAGCAAGGAAGTCATGCATGGGTGCATAGTCTAGGAAGTGGGACAGAATATATACATATACATACATACATACATATATATATATATATATATATATATATATATATATATATATATATATATATATATAGAACAAAACTCTAAACCGACAGTCTTTTTTTATTTTTTTTATTTTTTTATTATTTTTCTTCCGTTCAGTTGTTTTATGATATAGATTGGGGAGGGGTTGTGTTGTTTATTTATTTAGAGGTGCACGGCCATTCCTTGTCCTCCAGTCAAATATTTAAGGAAAAAATTAGACAATATAAAAAGTTCTTTGTACAATTTCTTTTCAAATACTTTATTGTTTTTTTTTTATTATTTAAAAACAAAATGTTGTTGTAGTTGAATTCATCCCCGCCCTTAAACCTCTCCCCCTGTTTTACTAATGTCCTGGTTGGTATGGTCTCTCAAAAGTAGCTACTCAAACCAGAATTAATTTATTTTTTGGTTTTTTGGGTTTTTGATTTTGGTCAAGCAACGATGACCACAGGTTAAATATGTTATTACAGCATTATATTACACATAGCATGCAGCAGCTAAAGGCTAGCATACCCCAAAAATATCACACCCTAAATATTAGGAGGACTGAACACATGCAAGGACAGGTGCTTGCGATATGAGCGAGAAATAGAGAACAAAAAATATTATATCTGTCATCAAAAACAATTTGCAAAAACAAAAAAACTATGGAAATGCATCTGTAACTGGCCCCTCCTACCATCAGGAAAATAAAATATCAGTTACCTCCTACTCTTAAACGACAGTCTTCATTTTTTTTAATCATATATATATAAAAAAAAGATAAAATGATTTTTTTCAAATTGTATATCATCTTTGTTTCAATTGTTGTCTTGATTTATGTGCAGATTCTTAAATGAATAAGAAATCAACACTTTTAGTTAGTATTTTTACTGACTTCAATATATAATTTTTATTATTTTAATATTATTGCAAGGATCTTACTAACAAAAAATGTCTATAAACATAGGGATTATTATTATTATTATTATTATTATTATTATTATTATTATTTATTAATTAATTTATTAAATACCAAATTTGGTATATGAATACATCTAGGCTACAAAAATAAAATAATAATAATAATAATATTTTGATACTAATGATTTATAAAATTCATCATAAATTCAAGTAAATTAATAAGACATTTTCCTAAAATTACTGTAAAATGTCACTCTGATAGCACAGCACACATGCTATCAAATACGTTTAGCGATAACACACCAAACTTCATCTAAGTCTAGGCACCACAAAAAATATTTAAATAATAATTAAAACAAAAAAGCAATAAGTAATAATAAATAAACAAATAATAAGAAATTTCTATAAATTTTAAATAAAAACTTATATAAATAAGATTAGAGAAAAGGAATCAAAATAAAAATGACATGAAAATGAATTTTGTGATCAGTTAATTAATATATTGGTCAACTACAAGATCAATTAAGAGAGCAGACATTGGTATTTTAGCCATTGCATGCTCCCATACATAACCCCAGCAACAACACGTGGAGGAAGCTTATGACATCATGGCCACCGTCTTAATAAGACCGTTTTTTAGAATAACAAATACACTGTGCCAGCATGCTCACAATTTTAAAATAGACAAATGGTGAGGTATTAAAACATTTCTCTAGACACGGCTTGGGTGATTTTATTGTTCAAAATCAGCTTCTACTCTTTTTTTTCTTTATTTTGCTGCATTGCCTTGAACATTTGGAGGACAGTTTGTTATGTATATTATTCTTTATTTTAATTGCAAGTCCTTTCAACAGTTTCATTTTTTATGAATGAGTCACATTGTTTATTATTATTTTTTTTATTTTTTTATAGAAAAAAAGTGTATTATTGTCCTTTTTTAGTAATTTTTCTTCTTTTTTTTTTTTTTTTAGATGTATAACAAAAATCAAAAAGGACCTGCGCACATTTTTTCCGGAAAAAAACCCATTGCTCACAGTTATTAATGTCCATTTTTGTTATGATGTTAGCAATGGTCATTCCAATTTGTCTATGATTATTTTCGTTTCTAGTATTTGTTTCTTCCGTAGCAGCTAACACATAACCGTGCTAGTAATTCAAACATCTAAAATATGTTATAGAATTTGGAGTCTAATATCAATGTCAGACTCGTAAACATTACATAGCAAAAATTCCACACTGCTACCACACACACTCTGTATTTTATCTTTTTTTTAAAGTTTTTTTTTTCATTTTTTTTAATATATATATATATATATATATATATATATATATATATATATATATATATATATATATATATAATGGCATCACATTATGCAAACTGGGTTTATAAAACAGAATGTTGAGATCTTTTCACCTAAGGCAAGATAAATAAAAATAAATTAAAATAAGTTAAGGAGATATGACTGAATTCACACCGTGAAAAAATCCCAACAATATACATTGCGATCATAGAAGAAACGAACAGAGGCAAAAAAAAAAAAGAAGTTCTCAGAAACGTTCGTAGTACATGCGTTTCTTTTTAATAAAAATGAATAAAACGGAAAGAGAGAGAGAGAGAGAAAAAATAAAATCATCAGAAGTACATGAATTTTTATTTGTGATTAAAAGCAAGTATAGCAGATTGTACTGTAAGAACAAATGTTAATTATTATAATATTTTGACTTTTTTTTTGGTTGTTGTTGTTTTTTTTTTGTTTTTTTTTTTTAATAAAATAAAAAAATTTTTAAACAGTAATGTCGAAAGATTGACATTTGATATTACACATAAATACTGTTGAGCGGGAAAAAAGCATTGCTCTACAGCACCCGGCTATAATGTGAAAATAATTTTACCTGGTCAGAACCAGGTAGACAAATGATTTAGGGACCTTTTACCCCAACAAAACAAAATATAATTAAATAAAAGTTCAATTTAAAAGAAAAAAAATTAAAAATAAATAAAATTTTCAAAGATATAATTATGATGGAATATTTCTTAAATAATATGTGTGTGTGGGTGTGTGTGTGTGTGGGTGTGTGTGTGTGTGCGCAGATATATATATATATATATATATATATATATATATATATGCATGTATATATAGACACACACACACATATATACCTTCAAATTAGATCATATGGAAAACCTTCAAGAGTTAGCTAGAAAGATCGATCATTAACATGCAAATACCAGTAGCTCAGTATTCATTAGAATATAGCTGAATATATATATATATATATATATATATATATATATATATATATATATATATATATATATATATATATACATATATATATATATATACATTGACAAAATAATTTTTCAAATCAAGTTCTGTTGTATGATTTAAATTAAACACTGCACTAAAACAGCCATAAAACACAATAATACCTTTTTGTGTGCTCTTTATTTGAAACTTGACCTGAAAATGGTTTAAATTCTCAACATATATATGTGTGTGTGTGTGTGTGTGTGTGTGTGTGTGTGTGTGTGTGTGTGTGTGTGTGTGTGTGTGTGTAACTTTGATGAATGAATAGATTAACAAAAATGATCGTATTTGTATAGGTAATTATTAACTAAAAATAATTAAAGATATCTTTCCTTGATTTTTATTTAAACAAAATAAAAATGATGTCATTGCGGCTCCAGTGAGAGTTGGCAAATAAATATTTCTTTGACAGGAGAGAAAGGCGTTTGCTTTATCATATTATTATTTTAAATAAGATCAAATGATTAACAGAAATGCATGATTGAAAAGAATTAAATTAAAATAAAAAAATATAACATAATCTTTTTTTAATCAAATCAAATGATGTTCTAAGATGGAACTGTTCATAATGAGGATGATGAATGGACTATCGGCTGTTCAAATAAATAGTGTGATCAAAATTAAATAGAGATTCAAGAATTTGTTATCAGATCATTTGTTTCAGTGAAGCAGATCATAAAATTTCAAAGGCAGCGAATAAACTCCAACTATATCAGTAAGTTGTTATTATCTGCCATTTCAATTTTGGGATAAAAAATCCCACGATTTTATATAAACATTTGTTTCTGAGGCATTGAGATTCAATATTTACTAGTGACATTTTTCAAACTGCATATCATTTTGTTTGGATGAAGATTAATAATTTATATTAGTTCAATATAAGTGCTGAAGTAAAGCTATACCGGAAGTGTCTCTGATACTTAGATTCGGTCATAAGTATGCAATATGAAGAGTTAAATGGATTTCATAACGCATTGAATTACTTCTGAGTGTTGGGAGAGGGGGAAGAAAAATAAAAAGAACAAAAATCTGTGGATGACTGGAACTTTTTTCTTTTAGATACGAATCGAGAAATTTTGAGAAATCGTTATAAAAAGTCAGCATACACTTTTAAGAAATTAGCTGTGGAAAATTCTGTATGGTTTTAAGAAGTCGTAATCGGTAACACTGGTGTATAATTGGCGCGACTCAAGCAATTTACGTTTTATTATTCATGTATTTTCACCTTTCGATGTTCGGCTGAAATCGTCTTGTATTCAATTTCTATTCATAGTATCAAGTTGATAGGTTTGACTTATTAGTAACGGCAGCATTTATAAGTTAAGAATTTATATTCAATAGTATGAATTCATAGCCCAAGTAGATACTGATAAAGTATAGGAGAAGGAGAAGAAGGGAGTCATTTTGGTCAAACTGAAACCTGATTTTATTTTTATAAATTTCATTTTATTGCACTTTGCCCAAGAACATACAGAAAATAATAAGGGAATGAAACGCCTAAACTTAGGTTTGATCTCAATGACTTTATTGAATATAAATCATTTTAAAATAACCTCCATAATAATGTACTAAGGCAGTTTCATGTTTATAAATACTTTATCACCTTCCTCTTTTAAAAAAAATGCAGATGCAATGCAACAGCATAATTTTTTAAAATTTCATCTGATAAAATTGTGGTGACAAACGTGAAACTCAAATTAAAATACTCTTTTTAGCCTTCAGGTCAGTAGCTGTAGTATCTGACCTTTCCAAAGATGGTACAATAATATCCTGTGGCCATCATTCGTGCCGAACGTTCATAGAATGGAAACATGTCACAAACTCCTATAACCAGATATATTTTGAAACTCCATGAACCAGAATTCTTAAGTATGTTTTTTTTTCTGAATAAAGATGGTGCAATAATATTGTGGGGTCTGTGTACGTGCCGGACATCTATAGAATGTATGGCAGCAATATACAACAAATAAAGAACCAAATGTGGAATTTCCACGGGTTCCATTAGTAAGCATTATTTTTTATTATTATTCATGAATTGTTATTATTGTGATGAAGAAAATAGTTAAAAATTATAATGAAAATTATAATGAAAATTATAATATAAATTATAATGAAAATTATAATAAAAATTATAATGAAAATTATAATATAAATTATAATAAAAATTATAATAAAAATTATAATGAAAATTATAATGAAAATTATAATATAAATTATAATGAAAATTATAATGAAAATTATAATATAAATTATAATATAAATTATAATGAAAATTATAATGAAAATTATAATGAAAATTATAATATAAATTATAATATAAATTATAATGAAAATTATAATGAAAATTATAATAAAACTTATAATGAAAATTATAATAAAAATTATAATAAAAATTATAATGAAAATTATAATATAAATTATAATAAAAATTATAATAAAAATTATAATGAAAATTATAATAAAAATTATAATGAAAATTATAATATAAATTATAATAAAAATTATAATAAAAATTATAATGAAAATTATAATAAAAATTATAATGAAAATTATAATAAAAATTATAATAAAAATTATAATAAAAATTATAATGAAAATTATAATAAAAATTATAATGAAAATTATAATAAAAATTATAATTAAATTAAAAGAAAACTGCTCTCCACTATTCGCATATTCTTGATGAGAAAACATTTTTTGGGGAGGGGGGCTTACAGGTGGGCTGAGAATCGGAAAGACATTAGCATGTATTTAAAAAAATGATATAAACGATTTAAATAGCAAGAAGTTGTGTTTTTCTTTTCAGTGATTGGTATAATGGCAGCATTGTTACTGGTAAGATATGAAGCACTTACCAAAGGTTTGACCGTACTTGAATGTAAATCTACAAGTTTATAAATAATTTACACACACACACACACACACACACACACCCACACACACACACACACACACACACACACACACACACACACACACATCTTCATCGCCAATAATCTTACTGACTGAAAACCTGATAGTTTGGTTTATTATCAAATTTGAACCAGTGAACCAACACTCACTGATACACGCTTAGCTGCAAATGTGCAACATCAAAAAATGAAGCAAAATTTTTCGAGCAAATAAATAAAACCCTATGCAAATAAATTAATGAATCAATCTCCACATGTCAGAACAAAAAATTAATTTAAACGTATTGTAGGAAAACAAATTAAAATATACTAAGTAAAATATATTTATTTACTTACATGGTAAGTAAAATATATTTTACTTACTTTTATGGTAAGTAAAATATATTTACTTACTTTTATGATAAATAAAATATATTTCCTCACTCAAATATAAATGCGAGGCAAAGAAACCAAATAAAATAACTGATTTTTTAATATTTTTTTCTTTGTTATATAAAAATGTCTGGAGATTGATTGCATGGATATATACAATGAGAATTGACTGCTCACATAAAAAAAAAATTAGGAAGTGATGAGAAGAATTTTAGAAGAGAATGATTCGGCTTGGGAGCTTTTGCAAGTTTCATACAAAGGCGGTAATGATAATTTTGCTTTGGTACGATGGACTTTAAAGTTCATCTTTAATGAAAGAATCAAAGACATTTTTTTGAAGAACCTTATAGAAAGGCTTTTAATAATAAGCTATTAATGCACTTCTGTTGTACCTATACAAAATGAAGCCATAAAACTTCCATATATATCAGATTAAGTAATTTTATATTTAGACATATAGATTGTCTCATTGACATCAAGTACCTGAACCAAGTAGTTGTGCCTATTTGCTGTGTGAAACCCAAAAAGTGCATCAGGCACACCCAAATTGAAGAATTCGTACAGAAATATATATTCTAGCAGAAACAGATATCAACAATAGCATTAGGATATTTTGTATAGATGAAATCTTAACCCAGAAAACTGATGCAGAGATGGAACTTTTGTGCTTTATGAATGCAAAGTTTTTATTCACAAAACAAAGATTTTCTGAGTTCGTATAACCTTCGTACATATTCCTGTGACATACGCTGAGTGTCTGAATTCTTAATAGGAGATCATTTTTTATTTTAAATGTCAGAATATTCGTAATGAAATTTTCTTTAAAGTATTTTTGTCAGGTCATATTACATACTTTACATATCATAGAAGGCAGATGAGGGGAAAGGTTCCCGAAAATTACCTAAAAAAAATCCTAATGGAAAAGACAAACCAAAAAAAGAAATTTAGATTTACTTCGAAAATCGTCTAACCCACTCATTTATTTAATGTTCCGTTAGCTGATTATATATATATATATATATATATATATATATATATATATATATATATATATATATATATATATATATATATATATAGTCCATGTTAAGAATGTATTTGTAGGATAAATTTTTTCGATATGAACACTGAAATAAAAAAAAACAACAGACTTTTCACCTAATGAGATCTTAGTTATTAATAACTATGGATCGAAACATTATCATGCCAGTGTAGCGAAGCCTGTATGTATGTGTATGCATGTGAAAGTGAGAGTAAAATAATGAGCCAATTTTAGGAAGCTGACCATGCTGTTTGAAATGCCTTCACTGCAAAGTTAATGTCCTTATTTTTGTTAGGACGGAATAGTGTTATGGCCACTGGATGAAACAGTAGAAACCATTTTGAATTGTTTGACGAATGTCAATGAGATCTAAATGATGCAAAAAAAAAACATAAGAAGAAAGCCTTTAATGACAGCAGATCCCCTGCCATCGAACATATTTCGACCATTTGATCCTTAACGAACCATTATCATATAAATAGCAAATGATATGCATACAGTTAATAAAGAAAAATAAAATAAATAAAAAACTCTATTAGCAGACAATACAAACATAACAACTGGTACCTGAGCATAAAACAACTAAAAAAAAAAAGCGGATTAAAAACCAAATAAAAAAATGGAAAATAAGTAAAAATAAATAAAAATATTTGTTTCAATATTTTGTGGTTGCTATTTGTAAATATTGCGTACTAAAAAAATTCATGTACTTCTGAGAATAATAAATAAATAATACTTGGTGATAGTTATATTTTCTATGTTAATGTTTGTTATAATAAACCAATGTTGAATATATTAAAAGATGGTTCCATTTGCAATTATTGTTTTTGCTATATAATTATAATAATCATAATAATAAGGACAGAACTTAAAACACTGCATTCTTCTGTGAGGTATCATGGTTCCTTTACAAGGACTATGTCTGCAAGAGACTGTCAGGACAAGCCGTTTGTTTTCGTGGACGATAAATGACGATGAAGGTTATGGTTTTGTGTGTGCCTGTTTCGGCTTTTGCGGGTTGAGAATATTTTATCACATCCGGAAACTGTACAGTGATACATTTCTTTTGGATGCATGTTTTCAAAGTGTTCCTTAAGAGCAAGGTTATCGCGGAATCTCTGCTGGCATACGTGGCAACTGACTGCAGTGTTCAGTTCGTTGTCAGGATCCTCGTCTTGCAGGTGATCGCCCTCATCGTCATCATCATCGTCGTCATCACCATCATCAGCTCCACTCTCGTCTTCACCATTACGAGAAGGTAGGTGGCAGTTTTCCTCGCTTCGACTCTTGCTGTTGCTGTCTCTATCAGCAAAGCTGTCGTTGGAGTGACTCCCTACTGATGCTGTGGAAGTTATGTTTGATGGTCCATTAGAATTGCGTTTAGAATTTATGACAGAGGTTTGTTTACTTTCCTCCTCTAGTTTCGTATTACTGTTTTCATCATAAATATGAGACGATTCATACTTTTGTTTAATGCGGTCAATGGAGTCGATTTTCCTTTTGCCAGCTGTGCCCATTTCAACATCATTATCATCGTCGTCGTCATCATCGATGTCGTCTTCATCCAGCTCGTCCACATCTTCTATTTCATCATCTTCAGGAAACTGGTCCATGTCAGATGTGGAGAGGAGTCTGCGGTGTAAATTTAGGTTGGTACTGTGTCGGTCCCGGCTACGTTTCGAAGGAAACGATGCATTACAGCCATCGACGGTGCATGTGTGCATGAGTTTCAGATGAACATTCTGGTAGTGAATTTTCAGTCCGAATTGGTTCTGTAACACTTTCCCGCACACCGTGCACTTGCGAGGGTTGTCTTTGTCGAGTGGAACGTCAGTGCTGTTTGAATTAGAATCGTCCGGAGAGAAACTTCCATTGGCTCTGGCAGCCATGTGACCCTCTACATCAGTCGAGGCTTGGGAAGCATTTGATTCATGATCAGAACTCGGACTCAAGTTCAGAGAGGATAGATTTGAAGGGCTTCGTTCACAAGCATCCTGTGAGAGGTCAACAGGATCCGATGAAGAGTTATTATTATTCGCCAAGAGGGATGCAATCCTAGGGAAGTGGCAAGCTTCTTTTCGTGCCTCTAATTTGGGACTGCAGTTTGTATCACGGATAATGCTACTGTGACTTGTCAAGTTCACTGCCTCGTAACCCTTGGCAATCAGGCTCTTCTCAGAGAGTTCTCGAATAGCAGGTCCTTCTGGAAGTTCTTTCTTTATTGCGATTTTGTCATCAATTTCTTCATCCACAGCTAAGTTCGAGGTAGGGTTTTCTTTATCAGTGTTGTTCCAATGTTTTTTGCTTTGTTTAGCATCTTTCTCGTCAGAAACTGAATTCTCATCGCTCATGTTGTAAGTCTCCTCCAACTGGGCATAACGGGTGGGGATCAAGCTTTTCCTTCGGTTGAAGCCACGTTGGGTGCTGCTGACATCTGGCTTCAACATGTCATCACGTGATTTCAGATCAATTGCTTCTTCACTCAAGTTTTCATCTTCTTTACTTTCAATCTTGATTTTTTTCTCCGGAGAAGACATGTATGGAAGGTTGTTGCCAACATCTACAAAGCACGATTGGTCACTTCTGTTCAGGACATTAGAGTCTAGCGATGGAATCACTGTCCTCGATAGAAAAGACGAGGTCACTACCATAGTAGGGGGAGAATTAATAAGTCTAGAGGATGGTTTTGAATCACTGACTAGCGTAGCTCCATCGGGGAGTTTACGTTTTTGAGGCATGTGGAGTTTTGGGTTAGGATTGGCACTGTGGCGATTACGACTGCGACGAGAACTGAACATCATGCTGCAGCCTTCGACTGTACACTTGTGCATCTCTTTCAGATGCACTGCACTATAATGAATTTTTAGAGCACCTTTATCACAGAAAGTTTTATTGCAAGCTGTGCAGAGAACACGCTTTTTACCATTGGGTGCAATCAAGGTACTTCCAAAGGATGCCGAGGGAGTCCATTGACGCTTGATGGGGTTGGCTGACTTCCGCAAGTGTTTCACTTTGCGATCCGCATACACAGACAGGGCTGTTTCCTCACAGTCTTTAGTGGAGTAGTTTATTGCGTCCATTGGAGGGTCATCTGGCGGAGCAATGGGTGGGGTGATGTGTTGAATGTTTGTGTTCGTTAAGTTTTCAGCCCCTCCTTCATGAGGTTTCATCGGCTGGAACTGGGGTGGACTGGTGGGTGTTGGTGTCGGTGTGGTGCTCAAATTTTTCGGACTCTCTTCACCAATGGAGGGTGGTGGCGGTGGCGGCGGCGGGGGAGGTGGATGCTGCGTTGGTTGTGGCAAAGAGGCACGTTTTTCTGACAAACCAGGACTGACAGCTGGACTTATATGTTCTCTTCGAAAATCAATTGGCAGCATTGTTTGCAGTCGGCCCAGTGGGGACGAAGTAACGGGGCTCGATGTAGGTACCGGAACAGGGGGTATGCTTGTGGGGCGCAGGTCCCGTGGAGGCGTTGTGGCAGTGTATGGCATTGCAGTCGGTGCTACAAGGCGGTTACTGTGGGATACGAATGGCATGCGATTCGTGAACAAATGTCGAGATTCATATGGGCGCATGTAGCTTTGCATACTGAGATTGCTTCGTTCAATGAACTTCTTGATTTCAGACTCTGCCCGGGAAGTCTGCTTGACATAGAGCTCCTGCTTCTCTTTAGTATCCTGAAGAATGATTTCCTGAGCAATTGACTTGGTCTCTCCAAACCGAAGAAACTGTTGCAGAATAATGTGCTCCTCTTCACGGCTGGCAATGGTCCATTTATCCAGTACACGGCCTGAGGCTTCCTGAAAAATATACAAAAGAGAAAAGAATAAAAATCCACACACGCACATAAAATATACAAATTTAAATATTGGCTGTAAAAAAAAGTAACATCTCAAAGAAATAAAAATCTGATTTTAAAAACAAAGTTCTGAAGTTGTCCGTTTCTCAATTTGCAAACTTCATTTATAATATATTACCATAAATTGTTAAACATGATAAAAGTTAACATTTTTAGAAATAGAAAAAAAATCTTTATTTTTGTAAGACTTATAGAAATTGGAAATATTAGTGAATAAACATTTCAGACTAGTTTTTTTAATTTGTGACTGTGATTATGACAAATAGAAATATCTAATCCACATGTTTATCGACAGTTAAGTAATTATCTAATTCATCATCATCATCATCATCATCATCTACTACTACTACTATTACTACTACTACAACCTCTAATAATAATAATAACAACAACAACAACAACAACAACAACAATGTAAGGGTTAGAAGAGATCACTGCTCGATGATCGAGTTTTGGTAGCTTGAAGCACCTGCCTGTTTAGCTGAACTGAAAAGCTGTGATAGAGCGAAACAGTTAGAGCTAAGTGGTTAAAGATAGAAAGATTAGTGAATATAAACTAGTTTCTCAATTTGTGACTGTAATTATGGAAAATATGAAATATACATAAAATGATAAACTATTAATAATAATATTATTCAGTTTAATGCTTGTTATCACTCCTAGGTTCAGTAAGCCGGAATAGTATTAACTGTTACGGTCCAGTTGTATAAGTAAAAAAGAACCTGTCTTAGGTATAATATTAAAGTGCAGATAGTGGGAGAGGATAATAAAATACTAAGGTTTTAGGTTCGACATAAAAAGAAACTGGAATCTTAGAAAAGTCTCCATTATCCAGAAAACGGACTCATAAGAAAAAACTTTTAAAAACTACTTGGCAAATATACCCGGTGAACCAAGTGCAAGAGAAATACAAATAACTGCACTTAGAGGAATGGTTAGCATCTTAAAAAGATCTATAAGTTGAAATATATGGGATAGAGGGTGAATGTCTGGCATACGGTAGGATGGTTCATTCTCGGCTTGAACAAAATGGATACGAAAATTGAAAAATATTACATGACGAAAATAATTGAAAAAAAAAACCCACCAGGAATGCATATTTTTAAGATATTAAAAATAAGCACAACGTTTTACCAAAATGGCTGGATGCAACGTACGGTTGATATGCCGTAAAACAAAACAGTCAACCCAAATCTATGCAATGTTTAAATGGCTTACGATTTGATAAAGAAAGACAATAATTTGCATTAGTATGTCTGTTGAGGTTCTGCTGAGCAAAATAAATTCCTTGAAATTGGTTAGTAAGTTAGCTATTAGGAATGTTGACTTTCGAAATGTGCATGGTGGAAGACGTATGAAAATGGATGAGTTCTGGACAAATAGGTTTTTCAGGGTAAAAATGAACAACAGTTACACCTGTGAAAACAGGAGGGAGAAAGAGAGATAAATAAAGAGAGAGAGAGGTGGGAGCAGAGGGGAGAAGATGGATTTTACAGTTTTTATTCATGCACTTTCTTAGCATTTCAAACATTAAAGCACAACGTTTTCTAAGAACTTTGACTGAAGTAAAATGAAACAAGAGAAATACACACACATTATATATATATATATATATATATATATATATATATATATATATATATATATATATATATATATGAAGCTGAACGTCTGTGTGTGTGCCTGGTCACGAATAGGCTCCTATATGGTTGACTATTATAGAAAACTGATCACATATAATGATAGAAGATGTATAAAGACACAGGAATCGGTATGTTTGATCTGGCATAATGATGATTCATTAAAATTGTGTGATCTGCATACGCGCCTGGTCCATAAAGTATGGAAATAAAAAATTTAAAAATTATAAAAATAACGTTTACAAGTGTTTTTTATATAGATGTACATAAGAATACTTTGATAATTATGTTTTAACTTAAATAGGGATGGTATGATAAAATTGTGGGGTCTGCATATTCGCGCCTGGCCTCCATAGAATGGAAATAGGCACAAACTTTAATAAAGACTTTTCATATCTATCTGCGTAAGTATACTTTGATCATTATGTTTCGGTTTGAAGAAATATGGTATAATAAAATTATGGGGTGTTCGTTCGCACCTGACCTCCATAGAATGAAAATATGTCACAAAGTTTAACAAGGTTTTTTAATATAGATTCACAGAATATTGTGATAAGTGTTTCAATGTGAACAGGTATGGTATAATAAATTATGGGGTTTATCGATTTTATTTTTACTTTCATCATATTTTGCTTTGGTTTTGATACCCTCAAATTCGAAGCTATCTCTTTACAACACTTCCTTTTCATAACCTATCATACTTTCATAAATCAGAGTCCATTTTCTTTAGGCTGTTTTTGAACCCAGTCAACGACGGGTACTTTTGATAGTATATATATATATATATATATATATATATATATATATATATATATATATATAAAGAAGTAACATATATATGTGTGTGTTTGTGTGTGTGTGTATAAAGAGAGAGGCAATATACTTTTGCTAGTATATATATATATATATATATATATATATATATATATATATATATATATATATATATATACACACATATATATATATATATACACATATATATTAGTGTTGGGATGATTAATTTGAATCAGAAAAATCGAAACTACTTGGGGTATCAAGATTGGTATTGGAATTGTAAAAATTTTTGCCGATTTTTCGATGCCAAAAACGATTCCTTTCATTATCTTTTTTATTTTGTTTTGTTTAAAGCAAAATCTTCCACCGCTTGTAGTAATGGTGCAATAATAAATATTTATTGATTTTAAACTACCAATAAATTTAAAATCTATAGATAATTTTCTACAAGTGTATTTTTACGTTTAATGAAATATATGTACATTTGACACGTGCTTTTACGGTAATCAGGAATTAATAACAACTTTATAGCTAAATATTTAGAGATTTATAAAGGATTGGAATCGAAATCAATAATTTTATCAGAATTGGCAATTGTATCGGAATCGGGAAAAATATTGAAATCGTTTCATCACTAATATATATATATATATATATATATATATATATATATATATATATATATATATATATATATATATACGCATGTATGACAAAAGAACAAACTAAA
>NC_136509.1:68029600-68034600 GCF_053919585.1 Euprymna scolopes
TAAAATATAAAAGATATGAATCTGCAAATATATATATATATATATATATTTATATATATATATATATATTTTTATATATATATATATATATATATATATATATATATATATATATATATATATTCAGAATCATATTTTTTATATTTTATAGGATGATAAAAATATTCTTATTTAAGAAAAAGCAAAAAGAATTACACCAAAAATACTTAAATCAAACATATATACTTAATATCGACCGCAACCCCCCCTTTTTTTTTATTTTTACATGAAAAACGATGTTTGTCGAAAATGCCACCTTAACAATGTTGATATAAACGGGTGTAGCGTTATCGCTTTAAAGCTGACATTAAACGATTGTTGATACAGATGCAAATAGACGCAACAGTCCGACGCATCCCCTGCCACCATCATCTCCCCTCCCCTACAATTCGAACCTGGCCCGCCTAGGGTACGTCCCAGTCTGCTTGATCCAATGTTCATCTCAAGTTGTAATTGCCAGCTTTCAAACAATGGTCTCTGCGATTAGCAATAATTGAGACAATAATCAAGCGGAAAGGAGAACAAAAGGAAATAGCAGAGTTTATATGAAACGTCGATATTCCATGCTTAAAAATAGAAAACTGTTCGCGATGAGGTTAATTGCACGTGGGTCATATTTTGATGCCAAACTAAATTAAAACTTGCTTCAGCTAATAATGTGCCTCACATGAAATGGAAAGAATCAATGTTCTAATATCTATGAAGCTATACTTATTGAAAGTTATCAATGCTGTTAACTAGCCGAAAGAAAATAATATGTATCATTCTTAATTAATTTACGACAAGTCTCAACAGTTGGAAAATAAGATATGACTAGAGAACTATGATATATAAGCTTCATTTGTTCAAAACAAACACATTCACATTTTCTATATTAATTTTTGGGGGGAAACTCGATGTATATCATTCAATATACTTTTGCATTAATATCTAACCAACCTCAGAAGGAGACAAGATGATATATATATATATATATATATATATATATATATATATATATATATATATATATATATATATATATATATATATATAGAGAGAGAGAGAGAGAGAGAGAGAGAGAGTAAGAGAGAGAGAGAGAGAGAGAGAGGAAGAGGGAAATAGATAGATAGATAGATAGATAGATAGATAGACATATAGATAGATAGTTTGCTTGAAGCATTGCTGGTAAATAGATATGGAAGAGTATAAAAAGGCCATAGCAATGCATGAAACCAAGAGTTCCATACATTGCTATAGATTTCTTATACTCCTCCATATCTCTTAGTAAGTTATAAAAATAAGCCCGAAGAATCCTAGAGTAGATGAAACGCGGAATATTCAGTGTAGCTTAATCGTCATATATATATTATAATTTACTAACTAGCTTTTTTTTTTTTTTTTTTTTTTACAAAGGCATCACCACATTATCAAGGCCCAGAGGCCACTCAAGGATAAGGGTTAAAGAGTGTACAGTAGAAATTGGTCAATATAGTAATCATTAGTAATGAAAATTTGGTAAATTTAATAACTTATATGGAACGGCTCATCAAGAACTTATTTACTTTAGACTTGAACACAACCATATTGTAGTCAGCCGGAAAGCAGGAAAACGGAAGACAATTCCACAGGCGTGCAGTTCTAAGAAAGAAGCTATTGAGCACTGTTGAAGTAAATACTTAAAGTTTACCTATAAATTTACTTTCGTATATTAATTTATGTAAGTAAATGAAGTAGTAGTATATATATATATATATATATATATATATATATATATATATATATATATATATATATTAATATTTTTTATCTTGTTTTTCTAATTTATTATTTTTATTTTAGTTTTCTAAACCTATATTAAATATAATTATACGCAGACACGTGTTTTGTTTTACTACTTATTAGTGTGTTTCAAACTAGCAAAATTCGAAACTGAGATCCCAGAAATTGAAGCCTGACGCTCTGCCACAAAGCAGTGCACACCTTTCACAAGCAGATCTTGGCTCTGTGTTAGAGTGTCAAACCCAATTTCTGAGGTCCCAATTTCAAATCTCACTAGTTTTAGCCATGCTGATGAATCGAAAAACAACGTAACACGTGTCTGTGGCTAATTATATATAGTAGTATGAAAATTAATCTAATTATATATAGTAGTATGAAAATAAATCTATGAAAAGTAATATACCCAGAGGTGTCCACTACTAAACTGTACTGACTCAGCATTGCTGAAGTAAATACTGAAAATCTATACACACAATATATTATTATGTCCTTATATTATATGTATATACATGAAATAACAAACACTTTCTGCGTCTTTTGAGGGCGAAGGGTTTACATTTCTAAGTGATTACGTGTGGTTTTATGATCTTGTCACTCAGACTTAGGGTTAGTGATAAAAATTCAATTGCTCGAAAAAAGTTATAATGACCCGGAAACGAAGAAAGTTAGATTTATATGCGAAACTAATCCCCAACATTAAATTCTAAATTATTCCTTTTTTTTTTTTTTTTTTTTTTTAAAGATTTCGTTTTGTTGGGGGATTAGCTGAAGGAGTTAATCTACAAATTCGCCAAAGACTTTAAGGTTAAGAAAAAGAAAATAAAAAGAAAAAGAGCACTTTAAACTACTAGAATGATAAACCATTTAGAATAACAAAAGCTGCTTGTTTAGACTTACACTTAATAAAAAAAATAAATAAAAAAACCCAGAAAATCTTTAAGTGTACGTATTCGAATAATCACGTAATATTTTTTTAACTAAGAAAATAAAAATCTAAGATATTTAACGATTTTAATACTAAATGTATTCACTGTAAGGCTGATTTTGGTTTAGGTACTTCGAATTGAGTTGTCTCCTTATTTATGCTCGATCAAAAACATAGCCGATCAAAAATCCTACGTTTCGCTTGGTCATAAATTTCCTTTTAATTAAAAAAAACTGCCTAATCAATTTACGAGATTTTTAGAATATGACAATTTCCTTCCGTGATGAGTACATACGCCAATATTTTTCTCTCTTTTTGTTTTTTTTTAATAAGCATAATTCTAAATAAGTACCTAATAAAGAAAATTTTAAGTAATTTAAATAATTTAAACGTAAGAGAATAATCTGTTAAAATAACCATGATAAAAATATTTTAAATTAAGCAACTCCAAAAATCACATTTTAAAAAGCTGCATTCTCAATAATTTTGTCGTTATTATGTCAATCTAAAACTTACTATGATAAATAAACTCATAAAATAATTTTATAAACAAAAAAGAGTAAAAAATTAAACCAGGAAACTTATATTTTGGAATAATTTCGCCCGATACGTGAAATGAAAGAAGGCAAGTGATCAAGGGAAATAACTCAAACAAATTATTTCCCTTCTATCGTGCGGCATTTTCATAGATGCGGATTATTTGGACGCGACGTTTCATTTTCTATTCCCCCTCCTTACTCTCTGTCTGTCTCTGTCTCTGTCTCTCTCTCTCTCTCTCTTTCTCTCTCTCTCTCTCTCTCTCTCTCTCTCTCTCTCTCTCTCTCTCTCTCTCCAGACTAAAATAACTAAACAATAGAATATGAATATAAAATAGTCTTAAAGCGATGTTGACACTAAAAAACAAATTTTTCATATTAAAACATCATGACCAACTCTAAGTGATTTAAAAACAATGTTTAAAAGTAAAAAGAAAACATTCTAAATGAACGAAGAAAGAACTTTTTTAAAAAAGGGGACCAGAAGAAACGAAAACAAACTAATAACGAATAATTTCCTTTAAACACTGGTAAATGTTTGGCAATAAAAATTCATTTGTTAAATGACAAACAGGTAGAAAAGAATTGATGCGTGACCTGTGTGCACTTTTCTTTTTTGAAGTTGGAATTAGATTGAGAAGAAGGTTTAACACGTTCAAATAATTTATTATTTTAGAATTTAGAGTGGGGGATTAGTTTCGCATGGAAATTTATGGTTCACTCTATCTTTTTAGGGCAGGTGACCATTTTTTTTTTAAGTACAAACTCCAAATCCGAGTGACAATATCTTAAAACAACACGTAATAAACTAAAATGTACCCCCCCCTAAAGAAAGAAATAAAATAAAATAATATTGGACAGAACTTATCTCTCAGTACAGAAAAGATTAAAAAAATACAAAGTTTGGTTAACTGACCGAAAACGCTAGAATAACGTTACGTTAAAAAGCAAATCTGATCGCCCATTCTAAATTGTTTTTATTTTTTGTTTTTTTTTTCTTTTATTTATGCCAAGTTTTTCAAGGTGTTCACGCGTAATCGTAAAAAAAAGTAGAATCTGATTTTGCTTGTGTGTGCACGCACGTGCGTGCGTGTGTGTGTGTGTGTGGGGGGGCTCAGTTGAGGATGTTAATAAACAATACCGAAAATGAAAATGAACTTAATGAATCCTGCATGCAGTCTGAGATAATCTATACGTAGTACGCGTGTGCGAAGCCGATGTGTGAAATTCTCGCTATTGGGATGTTCGGCACATTTTGACTTGAATCTGTGTAAGATGAAGATTGGCAAAATTGATGACACACTTATTGCAGTTGTTATCTATTCGATTTATCTGTTTTTCACGATGACTCTACCGCTCAACTAACAAACATAAAAAACAATAAAAGATGATCCTAACTCATGACCTTTTTTTTTTACTTTTTGCTTTTTCTAATTAGATATGAAAGAAAAAGTTCATCTTTCCCCTCGTTGAGCATTTTGCATGAATCACCAACTTTAATTCATCAGTCCCTATCTATTATTTCTCTCCCTTATATATATATATATATATATATATATATATATATATATATATATATATATATATATATATATATATATATATATATATCGATTTCAAGCCTGATAATTAGGACCGTTTTAGATATCCATATCAAGCTCTCTTCAGCCAATACTCATCACTATATTTTTATATTTTTATTATTTGATGAGTATTGGCTGAAGAGCTTGATATGGATA
>NC_136509.1:68039600-68044600 GCF_053919585.1 Euprymna scolopes
GTGTAGGCATGGAAGGCTTTTCAGTCGGGGGGGGGGGGGAAGAAGGGTGGGGGGGGAGATGTCAAGTGGGGTGGGGGAGCAAAAATAGACTGGTTTAGAAGACGAGTGCCTGCTGAAAACTTATACTTCCTGTATTCCAGACTAGTTTGGGAGATGCCAATAAACAGCAGGGCATTCTTCAAAAAGAGTAACCTTCACAAAACCATTTAACTTACACAAATAATTTTTAATGCAGAAATAAAATAATAAGAATGATAATAACTGAATTAAGTATAGACGAATACAAATGTTGTTTACTTTAGATCTTATATATAAAAATTATTCTTTGTTTATAAAAGATTTATTATTATTATTATTATTATTATTATTATTATTATTATTATTATTATTTATTCATTTATTTATTTATTTAAGAAACAGAAGTTCTTCCTTTAAAATATGTCGAATAAAAAATAATAAAAGAAGAATAAAATTTTATAAATACCAGTTAAAAGAAACGGCCAGATGCACACGATGTCCGTCGTATCTCATATCTTTGTCCTTCTTTATTTTGCATTCATTTTTCCAATTATATATATATATATATATATATATATATATATATATATATATATATATATATATATATATATTGGAATTTCAAAAGGGGTCGGGTTCGTTTTACGTAAGAAAACTCAAATTCTCTCTGTTCTAAAAGTTTTATTTCTTAATGTTGCTACTTATGTTTTCTTCTTCTTCTTCTTCTTCTTCTTCTTCTTCTTCTTCTTCTTCTTCTTCTTCTTCTTCTTCTTCTTCTTCTTCTAGTTAGTGTTCGATTGTGAACCGAGCATTTTTTGTTTAAGAAAATTAAATATTTTTAAATGATAAAGCCGAAATGCACTACCTATTGACTTTCACCCATTTTATCATTCTCACGTTGCACACTTATTTTCCTTGTTTTTTTTTTTTATTGTCACTCGAACTTAGAGTTAGTGGCAGCTTAAGGAAATGTGTTATGACTTTTTTCAGTTCAAATTAAATTTTAATTCATTCTAGGTTGAATCGTTTTCAAATTCACGGCAGAATGTCAGATTAAAATTCATACAAAAACACTTATCCTTATTTAACCTAATACCTACCCTAAGTCCAAGTGGCAAAACGAAAAATAAATAAATAAATAAATAAATAAATAATAATAATAATAATAATAATAATAATAATAATAATAATAATAATAATAATAAGAAGAAGAAGAAGAAGAAGAAGAAGAAGAAGAAGAAGAAGAAGAAGAAGAAGAGGAGCAGTTCGGAAAATTGCGCGCGATGCGAGTTTTGGGGGGTCGTTAAAATCAATTTCACCACAACTTTATTTACGGCTTCATTTTCCGTATAAGCATTTTACAAATATGAAAGCATGGAAGCGGAAGATGGAAAAATCGTTTTTCAAATGACAAGTTAAACAAACACACAAGTTCCCTTTGCTAAACTTGTTTGGCTTATTTCATTCTGAAACTTCTTTAAACCAAAAACGAAAAAGAAAACTAAAGAGCAAACAGAAAAGTGATTTATTTCACTAGCGTTTTATCACTTTAATGTTCTGCACAGCTGCCAGGGTAACAAAAATAATCAAATAAATAAAACAAATGTCTGAGGAGAGAGAGAGAGAGAGAGAGAGAGAGAGAGAGAGAGAGAGAGAGAGAGAGAGAGAGAGAGAGAGAGACCGTTTTTCTTTTTTCTTAACATGTGCATGGCGTCATTAAACTTCACTTGGTGGAAGTATAATATATCTACAGGTATTGGAAGCAACTGACTTTTACCGGTCTTCTGGGCAAGATCAAAGTGTAGTATATTTTTTGTAAATACAATTAATTTAAAATCATTAGTGATATTTTAAGTAAGGTCATCTATAGAGTAAATATGATATTGTGGTATTTGTTGAAGTGAAAGTGACAGACAAATGCTGAAAGAGAGAAGGCAACAGTGCTTCTCCGAATGAGTTAAAATGCGTCAATAGAATAGACACAGAATGATCACAGACTTCTCGTACATGCTCTTTTGATGACCTTGCGTCATAGAAATGAAATATATACTTTATTTGCAAATAAATAATTCAAAGTGTAGTATCTGTTCTGCTTTACGTTATAAAATAAGGAACCCTTCTCGATTGAGACAATTTTTATTGTCCCAATCCAGCATACCACTTTTTGCCAACTTAGATACTCCTCATATAAAACCGACTTTGTGTCACTTATATATATATATATATATATATATATATATATATATATATATATATATATATATATATATATATATGTGTGTGTGTGTGTGTGTGTGTGTGTGTGTGTGTGATTATTTTATTCAATTTAGGGAAACAAAATTATCATTAGTCGCGGCAATAAATCAACTGTTTCAGTCTAAAAAGACTTCATCAGTCGACAAAAACATTTTCATTAAAGATCATGCCTCGACTAAGACCAGAGGCTGTTTTTACCGCCTGATGAATTTTTTTAGACTGAAACAGTAAATTTATCGTCGCGGCTAATGGTAATTTTATTTACATAAATTGAATAAAATAAAATATTGCTCTTTTTATTGAGCAATATCAACAACCTTGTGAAATCCAATGGCTTTTATTTTTGGATATTTTTAGCCTTAAAGAAATACATACATATATATATATATATATATATATATATATATATATATATATATATATACATACATACACATAAAAAACTAAACGAGGACAGAAAAGATGAAATGTATCAGAACAGATATTACACTTTGCTCCTCGTCTTTTAAAAGTTAGGATTCATGTTCATTATTTGCTTTTTGTTGTAAAGATAGGAAGAGCAATTTCGATAACCTGAATGACCGAAGACTGTAAACAGGGTGTGCTGGGTGGAGGGGTAGGTATATGATTGACGTTACGACAAACAACGAGACAAAAATGTTAAATAAATTAAGTGATAATTATAACCCATTCTTGAACACTTAGTAACACATGATTTATCTTATTTTATTTATTGCTTCTTTTAATTAGAGAGAGGGTGGGGGGCATCAAAAGCCTCTCTCCCTTATTAAACTGACCAAGTGGCGTGCAGAGTTCTGAAAATGACTCCGTGATGTATGGGCCCAACATTGTCATTGTAAGCCACCAAATGTAAGTCCTAGTACTGAAGATTTCATGAGAAAGGTAGATCGTTTTAAGGTGACTGGAAGACTCGTCCATGGAAGACTCGTCCACGGAGGACTCGTTTTATTTATTCATTTATTTATTTTTTGTTAGGTGGGGAAATTGGGCCATTATTGAATAAATAATGATTGAAAACACATTTTATGACCATTCTGAAGAAGGAGATATTGTTTTTAAAAACTACTGCACAACTTATTTATTTTAACTGCATAAACGCTTTTAAGTATAAATATTTTAAAAGTATATTATGGAGTGTGTTGTTTTTTTAAACTGAATAAACGCTTTAAAATAAGTTAAACCACTAAAAATTTATCCAGCGAGGTACAAAACGGACACAGAAAAAATCGATTTCATCTTTTTTAAAACAAGTAAAAATATATTTTTTAATATTATGGGGGCTGTATTCTCTTTTAAAAACAATGTTTCCTTCATGAACGGTCATAAAATATGTTTTTAATCGATATTTATCCAATAATGGCCCAATTTTTTGACCCAGCAAAAACGGACGAGTCTTCCACGGACGAGTTTTCCTAAATTCCGTTTGGTCTTCTGGCCAAGATCAAAGTGTAGTATCTGTTCTTCAGATACTGCACTTCAATTTCTTGTTCTCTCTCAGTGGAGGAGAAATCCTTCACGAGTGAAACAATTTTTAATTTTTGTTCTTTTTCTCCAGGTTAAAAAACGACCCTGGTATCCCGTGGGGAGCTACTACTCTTATTTGCCCGAGGCCTTTTCACTTCGAGACGTTTTTTTTTTTTAAATTTCTTCTTTCCTTCATCGATTTAGACGTTATTTTATATGACTATAACTGCGAACATTAGGGAAGCATATTTTTTAGTGGTCGATAATAAAGTTATTTATGCTTAGGTTTCTCTCTCTCTCTCCCTCTCTCTCTCTCTCTCTCTCTCTCTCTCTCTCTCTCTCTCTCTATTTCATAGTTAAATTAATATTTTAAAAAGGTGAAATGTTAATCTTTCAATAAATTTATTCATTAACAACCCCAGTTAAAGCACGCGCATGCGAGGCCGAAACCACGCGTAATCACCTAAAAAGTAGAACCTCACTCCGGAATTTATCTCTCATAACAAAACCGAAAATAATAGTAATTTAGTTAACTGTGCTAAAATGCTAGAATGACCCAGATATGAAGAATCATGTTAGGTTAAATTTATTTGCGAAAATGATTTTTCACTTTAAATTAAAAAAAAATAATTGTTTTTTTTTTGTTTTTTTTATTATTATTACCTAGTTTTTCAAGGTGTTCACTGTTCACGCGTAATCAACAAAAAAGTACAATCTCATTTTTAGAGGCGAGGGAGTTTAATAATATCAATCTATTAAAGAAGGACGCGGAACCATTGTTGCCTTTGGTTCTGTTTCTGTTTTGTAACTTTTTTTAAAGATGGTTGAAGCGGGGAGGTATAATAGAAATATGC
The DNA here is from genome assembly GCF_053919585.1 of Euprymna scolopes. Lineage (NCBI taxonomy): Eukaryota > Metazoa > Mollusca > Cephalopoda > Sepiida > Sepiolidae > Euprymna > Euprymna scolopes. The sequence goes on from NC_136509.1 coordinate 68,044,214, forward strand.
TTACTAACAACGACAACGATACTTCTTCGAACAAGTAATTGCCTTCTAACACTAGCAATTAGATGACGAAAAGTGAAAGGTCGCAGAGAGAGAGAGAGAGAGAGAGAGAGAGAGAGAGAGAGAGAGAGAGATTTATATACGTGCGCAACGGAATCAAGTAAACAATTCCACGTGTTTTAGATCGAATAAATCGAGGTAGACACGCTTTAGTCATCGTTGTTGTAAGTAGTAGCAGAGCCAACGCTTAGTAGGAGTAACGTTCACTAGAGCATATAGGAGGGTTGGGGAAAATACCCCTTTAAATCGAATTTTCATCTATGTATGGCTAGGCGACTATGGAACCCCTAAAGGGACGGTTTCAGCAGTGCTTTGGAAGGTTTCCTTAGT
>NC_136509.1:68047100-68119600 GCF_053919585.1 Euprymna scolopes
GATCTCTACTGCGTCTGCTAGAGCCATGAAACCAACAACGGCACATTTCAATCCATTAGCAGACAAATAAAGACTTTGACTTTAAATATTGACAACAGATACATTTGACATTTGAGTAGAGATCGATAAAACGGCTCTTAAGCTGATATGACAATGATCGAACACCTATATATATATATATATATATATATATATATATATATATATATATATATATATATATATATATATAGAGAGAGAGAGAGAGAGAGAGAGAGAGAAAGAGAGGAGAGAGAGAAGTAATCAACAAATCTACGTGTGTTCTGTCTTTTTCTATTTATCTCCTCTCCAAAAAAGAAAATCAATCAACATTTTTGTATAAATGACTGTGACTTGCACATCCGTAAAAATATAAAAATGTTTTTTTTTTAATTAAGATAAGTAAAAATTAAATCCCTACTTAAAGAATTATATTTAGAATCTTTAAAACTATTACTTATTTCATTTGGTTACAATAATTGGTTATTGGTCTTTAATTGTATTTTCCTTACTGAAATCAAATTGTAATTTACTCTTGAAATTCTTTAAATTTATTCGCTGGCAGCCATGTTTAATTGAAGATTACTATAATCAAAGTTATATCTTGATGTTCCTCATCTCTTAAATTGTTAAATTCTGTAAATCAGGCGGTATTTTTAGTTTAAAAAGTTGAACCGTTCTCATAGGGAGATCAACAATTTAACAGCATAAAATAAAGGAATTATTGAAACATTAATCCAGGAAAAATGTAACCTTGCATCTTTGCGAATTCACACACACAAAAAATGAAATTCTACTTTTTTGACGCTTACATGTAAACAAGCTGAACGCGCTGCCAGTAAAAAAAATTGAAAAAGAAGACAACACAATTATCTTAGATTTTATGGTGTGATATCACCTTCACATATAAATTACTTACAAAATGATCACCCACTTCCGAGCGAGTAGGCGGTAAGATTCCTTAAAACCTGTCTGGTCCGGAATGGGTGAACATTATCAACTGGACGTGGGTCATCATTTTAGGTTAAATTTATCTGCAAAAGTAACCTCCCTTTCTTTAATGTCTAAAATATATTTTATGCTTTTTACATGCAACTACCTAAAAGACAACGACCATTTTTATTTTTAGGAGAATATAACATGGTGCCGGACTCCAATAATATCAATTAGTGGGTGTTATCTTTTTAAAAAGCCAAACAAAAAGGAAATTCTATTGCTATTCATAGACTAATGACAATTTACAAACAATGAAGTCGAAAAAGGAAATGATTTATTGTGTGAGTCATCGAAAAAAAAAAAAAAAAAGAAATAGTAACTAATCAAGGAAACCATAATATGTAAAAAAAAAAAAAAAAAAAAAAAATGATCAGGTTCTACCAGTAATACTTAGCGAATATCACCCATCAAAAAGCACAATTGTGATGGTCTTAAATTAAAGTTACAGATAAGAGGACTTTAGGTGTTAGGGTTAGGGTAAGGCTGTGTGAAGGGGTGGGGTTGGAGGTAAGTTTGATGACAATCTTTAGGGGTTCAGGTGAATGAGAGAAGGATTAAATATGTCTGCACTGGACGCTGTCCAACTCATGACTGACATGTCTCTGGGGTTAAGCCAAACAGGTCCTAACACTATACTTCATGCAGAAGACAAAAAAACGGATTTACGTTTGAGTAATTTGGGAAATGCACATTTTTTTACTTTATCTTTTCTCCATACTAGAACAGAATAAGAATAGGCCAATTCTTAGTATTTCTTAATACTAAAAGTGACAAATAACATAAGCTTCTAATTCAACTTTAGTTGATCTAGGTTCATGTAACATTATGTAAATTAATAAACGCGTAGATATCAGAAAAGAAAAAGCAGATCTATGACTGAAGCAAAAAGCAGTAAAATCAGAAGATAGGAGTTATATGTAAATGTCAGTAAGATCACCACATAAGAAAAAAGTGGTGATGGTGTGTCAGGGTTTATTCTGTGAAAGTTAACTAACACAGCGTGACAATATTGCATAGCAGATTCATAAAAATACAGTAAATAGATTTAATTTGAAGATAACAATTAAGGCTAAATGTAATACAGGAAAACCTATATCGAATTAACAGAAATTATTTGTAATGCATGCATGTGTATGTATTTGTATGCATGTGTATGTATGTGTGCATGCATCATGATGTATATGTATGTGGATATTGATTAATATAGATTAATATGCATATATATATATATATATATATATATATATATATATATATATATATATATATGCATATTTGTATATTTGTATATTTGTGCATCTATGTATATATGTACGTCTGCGTGAATAGAATAAAAAATAACTAAATACTTATGAGGACGGTTTATGACATATATTGTTTCTATTGGATTTGAAGATTGTCATGTAGTAGTTTGTAGAGAGGTAGTACTATAGAAATGTGTTCCACGGATTAATAAAGTTTTATAGAGTAAATAAGTAAAGTAAAAAAATCCCTTGTAGCATAATTTTAATATTTAACTATTACCATAAGTGCAGTTTATATATATATATATATATATATATATATATATATATGTATATATGTATATATATATATATATATATATGTATATGTATATATATGTATCTGTGTGTGTGTGTAAGATAAAGGGTACAGAAAAATCATCATTAGATTACGAAGTGTATGATGTCTTTCTTTATACAATTTTGTCATTTTTTTCTTTAATTTTCTAGTTTATTGTTTAACACAATCTCATTCAAATTCAAGAAAATCTATTTTCACGATGCACCTTTGGGTGTTTGTAAACGTTGTATGTCTATAAAACGCTCCTAACTGCAACAAACTGTCAAAGAAGATAATCCATCAGGCTAATAAGTTGGAGAGTAAAAAAAGAAGGGGAAAAATGCCGGAAATTGTGACAATTTCTCCTATCGTACACAAGCAGATGAAGCAAAGAAGGCAAATTACATAAGAATACAAACGTATGAACACATACATACATACATACATACATACATACATACATACATACATACAATAAATTTAATGCAATCGACGCGGTCATGATACACTGTATCCGCATACGGGTATTTATATTTAACTTTTGAGACAAATATGTCATAATGTAAATTAGGGAAGTTTTAAGCCAACATGATCACCTATTTGTAAATCCCCCTCCCCTTTATCACAAGAAAAATGGAGAAAATGTCTGTATTTTATACATATATATATATAAATTCTAAAATTTCGATTCTTTGTTAGTGAGAAAAGAATCGATAGAAGCCGTTAAAATTATATATATATATATATATATATATATATATATATATATATATATAAATTCTAAAATTTCGATTCTTTGCTAGTGAGAAAAGAATCGATAGAAACCGTTAAAATTATATATATATATATATATATATATATATATATATATATATATATATATATATATTTGTAGTCATTCATATTAAAAACCTTTTTTTTTTCGATTTATTTAAAAAGAAAATGCAACTTTATTATATAAGGGACGTGGAATTGCATTCATCTGCATTCATTTTAATTAATTCCCTATTTGTTTTTTCAGTTTTCTGATGAGGTGATCATCTTTAGTTAACTATTGCGTGTAATTACATTCATGCAGATGTTCTATATGATTTATACTTGTAATATTTGCGTAAAAAGGTGAACATAAGCCTCTTTCTATTTATATTTATGTATGCGTATATATATTTTTTTAAATTTTGCCTACCAAACTCTTCTGCCAATGTTTGGTCTGCATACATGAAACTTAATATATAGGCTATTCGAACCCATGCGAAACTTTATATTTGGGTTTTAGCCAGGGAAAATTCGATGCAAAAATGTGAAAATTAAAAAAATGGAATTTGCCAGGTAGAGGTCTAACGACAATATTACGAATATACATGCGTAATGTAATAGCTATTGCTCATACATAAATTGTTAGCCTTGCACCAAACATGTCTTCATAGCTCAGGCATTAACGTCAAAGGAAAAATAAATCGTAAATTAAACGTTTTGGCTTCGATTCTCGGTGGTGGCGCACGAATCCTTTTTTTTTTTTTTTTTTTTTTTAACTTTTTAAATCATTACTATATATTAGGTCCAGTATAATATAATAATAAATATGAAATTTGCATTAATAAAAATATCATATTTAAACGTATTTTACAACCAGGCAATGTCGGGAAGCCTGCTAGTATACATTATATATATATATATATATATATATATATATATATATATATATATATATATATATATATATATATATATATATAATTGCATAAGTCAACTGAATTAAAGAAATAAATTATAAGATGATCAACATCATGAATTTTGAAATATAACTGTTTGTCATTGATTCTCTCTAATACGAAAACCGTTCGGTTGTTCGTCTGTCTAACTTTCCAGTCCAATACAGTCAAAAATCCACACCATTTGCAAATCACTGAATATATTGTGATTTACATGATTAGCATTATGGTGTTGAATTATTTTAAATGAAAACAATAGACCATGGTTTTAGAATGAATCGAAATCAAATGGAAACAGTTCCAGTTTAAATTATTCACAAAAATGAGTTTCTTTTGTACATTTTAAGCAATTTTTTTTTTTCATACTGTAATGATAAATGTACATTACGGCAGAATTTGCTGCTAAAAACATGAAAAAAAATAGACTTAATTATTTCACACCTCCATTGGCAAGAGAAACTCAGTATAGTATTACATATTAATGTACGCTGACATCATTCATATATATATATATATATATATATATATAAATAATATATATACACACACACATATGTACATATATATGAATTATATATACATATATAAATTATATATATATATACACACACAAAGCAAAGAAAGCACTGAAAGAAGGATATTTTACACTCTAATATTTTTATTGTCATTGAATTCAGTGAAATAGAATATTTATCAATCAAATCAATTAATTTCCTGCTGTAGGTAGGAACCCATCGCGATACACAGAGAGGAAGCGTCATATGCCTCCCCACAGTGACTTAGTTCTCAATACACTGTCATCTACGTTTTGCTGTGGAGAACCCACTGTTGATTTGATATAATTATTTTCATATATAATTATTTTCATATATAATGGCTTGCATTAAAGTTTAAAACGAAAAATCATGTATCATGGTTCAATTGTGCTTTAAACAAAAACATTCTATTTCGAATACGCCCCCGTCACATCGAAGAACTTATTGCGGATTTTATATGTCGGGCCATTTGGCTTGTGTGGTAATAAAACTTCCCAAAAGCACTTGTGATGTTAGGCTGTATAAGGTGTTAAGTTTGGTCAAATTCACCTGTTCCTTCTTTCAGCGAAGTTTTTTTAATTATCGATACTTATCGAAGACATTCTCACACAAAATGTATCTAAGAACATGACCAGGGACATAAACAATATTTGTGTAGAAATTTCATAAAAATCGGCCAAATCGTTGTAAAATCTATAGGGAACGGACTCACACACAAATTTCTTTTGCATATATATATATATATATATATATATATATATATATATATATATATATATATATATATATATATATATATATATAACAATAGTAAATATTTCAAACGGGCTTATATTTTTCTCTATTATTATCCGATTACAGCGAAGTGCAATCTCATTCTGTCCAAGGAGAGTATGATTAACAAGTCTTTCTTTTTGAAAGCACGCGCGTGCACACACAGACACAGACACACACAGACACATACACATGAATTGAATAAGTGTGAAAACTAAAGAACTATTTTGATTTGAAAATTGGTTTCGATAAGATAGAATAAATGTGTTCAAAAGACAAAAATAAAAATAATAAAAAAAAAATTAGAATTTTATTGATCCTTTTGTCGGGATGGAACATGTCCCGGCTATAACAAGCCCCTTCGCCCTCTATATCTTTCCTCCCTCTTCATTTACACTCACCGCAAATACTGTGTTCAATCAATGAATTAGTTTTTTACAAGAATTTTCCTTGTGGTCTGAATTCATGATTTATTCAGTGAATGTCTAATAACAGAGATTTGAAGATTTCTTGTTTCATACTTCTTTACTTTGTGTGCACGGCTTCCCTAATTTATGAGATGAGCGGAAAAGAGTTGTATAGAAAATACAACAGACGGAGAAAAGGGGAAAGTAGATTTTTCTATCCAAGAGAGAGAGAGAGAGAGAAAGAGAGAGAGAGAGAGAGAGAGAGAGAGAGAAACAGACAGACAGACAGTCAGAGAGAGAGAGAGAGAGAGAGAGAGAGAGAGAGAGAGAGTGAGAGTGAGAGAGGGAGGGAATAAAAATGATGATTTATGAGCATGTAAATGTTATAACCCGATTCTCACCGTCAGTCTCATAGAATTTAAAAGATGCGACTCCGGCTTCTGTTCTGGCTATGACTAAGCCCTAAGAGATATTTTACAACTAGTAAAAACTTACACATATTATTTATAGTGTTCTCATTTAATTTGACATGCATAAAACAATATAAAAAAGGTTGTTTATCATAATACTTATTCAAATTAACAACTAGTCCACTGGCTCATTTGGTGACATCATCGATTTTGAATAAATATATATTTGTTTTTTCTTGGAGCACAATAACAAGCAAGATTAACAGTGTTTTAGTATTATTTATAGATTGTTGTTGTTAATATTATCCCTACTCCATTTTCACTCAGGTAGGATGTAATACAAGGTCAGTTTAATGTCGGGAATCGAGACACGATACCTTTTGAAGGTCAGGGTCATTTAAAAAAGGAAACACAGACTTTCAACATCCCATTCCTGTTTTGGGAAGCACAAGGAAGAGAAACTAAATATTAATACAGACATTGCATTTTGATATCCTCTTTCACCTTCCTCATCGAGATTTGTTTATGCTAAAGTAAAGAGAACAGTAGAAGTGGATTCTTCTGAATTAGCTTTGGGTTTCTGAAATTTCTGCAGGAGACGTCGTTGGTTTGGTCACATTGAAATAATGGATGAAAGTGCTTGGGTTAATAGATGCAAAACAGTCGAGGTAACAAGGTCAAGGGAAACATGGAAGGAAGTGATAAGGACGGATTTGAGAGAAAGAGGGATAAATGAAGACCTGCCCAGAGATAAGTTGGTTTGGAAGTCAATTATTAGCCGTCTAACACATACTAGCATGTAAAACATATATTAAACTGAAGAAGAAGAAGAAGAAGAAGAAGAAGAAGATGATGATGATGATGATGATGACGATGATATATTTTACTCACTGATTAGCAGACAATTATCCTGACACGAGCACAAGTCAGTCATGTATGAATGTAATGTGTGTACAAAGTAGGATTATTTGTTTAAATAACAATAAAAGACAAACATGTAGCCATAATTAACTCTCTTACGAATAAACTTGTAAATATAGAGAAAAAAGAAGTATATCTTTATTTAATAATGTTGTCGGCAGTATGATCGTATCCCGCAGTAAATTGATAATCAGATCAGCAAATGAAGGGAAGTGATTACGCCAAAATATTATCCAGAAACGTTTGTAGTAATCAAATTATTTACATAGAAAAGGGGAAGCTACTCTTCTTAAAGTGATCAGCACGATTATAAGAGCGTAAAAAGCTGAAAAAGGAAAGGCTGAAAAAAAAAAAGAAGAAATCGCTGAAGAAACAGAACGAAAGAGGAAGATGTGACCTTTTGGGACTTCCGGTGAAATTGCTTTTCTAAATTGATAAAGATTAAACATATTGATAAATTGATCAACGTTAAATACATCTGATAGTAAAACCATATTGAAATGCAGAATTAAAAGGAAAATTTTGCAATCATAATAATACACAAAGATACACGAAAGCATATATGTTTCATGAACGTCTATATGTAACTTATTTGCCATAAATGTATGGCCTGAAGATTTCCTCCAGTAATCAAACATGAACATTTTTGTGTAGCTTACTCGTCAAAAATATTTTTTCATACTACTAAGCTTTACTAAAGTTATATTATTTTACAGCATTATGTGTGTATGTACAAGAATTGGTAATATTACTATGTTATAACTAGGGCTATGACAACAGCATACTCTTTTCATTGTTCGGCTCTCGAGTGTGTATCCGTTGATATCTTATATGCTTTTATATAGAGTGATGTGTTGATTAACTGTGTCTAACCGTGTCGGATACCCGAGAGTCCAAACAATAATAAGAATATGCTGTTGTCATAGCCCTAATTATAACTAGGGCTATGACAAGAGAATATTCTTTTCCTTATTTTGATTCTCGAGTATATATCAGTTAATATCTTATATGTTTTTAGATAGAGTGATGTGGTTCTCGATTGTCTGTGTCGGATATATTCAAGAGAGTTAAAACAATGATAAGAATATGCTCTTGTCACAGCCCTAATTATAACACACTAATATATGTTCACCTAGCGTTGGCAGGGAATAAAATACGGATCTTTTTGTACTCTTGCGTTGAGTATAATATTATCTTGTTTATTCGTATTTTTTCCCTTTTTAATTTGAAGATAAAGAAAAGTATTTTCTTTAGATATTTATAGATATTCGATTGGATTTGTTAGGGAGACATAATATGAGTGCAAGTTTTTTATGTAGATTTTTCAAGCTTAAAACCCGAATTTTAGATATTTTTTTAGAATCAAAATTGTCAATGGATTTTTATCAAAATTGGAATAAGGGTTCTAAACATAGTGTTTAGTAGCATAGATATTCACAGCCTTATCAAAAAATACCTAAGTTTGTTGAACGCTTGAAAAATAAAGTTAAAAAAATGAGTTTTGGAATATCGTTATTTACTTTAGAAACTGACTTGCATAAGTTCTTTTGTCTTGACCAACAGACCTTATTGTCTCATATAATGTCTATATTATTTAAGGAAATATACTTTAACGATTGCTGCTTGACTATATCTATCTCTGCTAAAAGTAATTTTGTCTGTCTGTGTAAGAGTTTGTTCCCTATGGGCTCGAAAACGGCTGGGTCAAAGGTACTTTATGTGCCTGGCAGTGTTCTTAAATATGTTTTGTCTTTGATAAGTATTGGTAATCTATGATAATCGCCTGTTCCTTCTTTCTTCGAATTATTATAATTCGAAGAAAGAAGGAACAGGCGATTATGAGGTAACACCTTACACAGTCTAACATCACAAGTGCATCTGAGAAGTTTTATCATCACACAAGCCGAAAGGCTCGACATATAAAATCAACATTAGGTTCTTGAAAAGGGCACGTTTGGAATGAATGTTTCTGTTTAGAGCATAATTGAACAATCATACCTGACTCTTGCATTTTAAACTTTAATTTCAGTTATTATATATAGAAAAATAATTTATAAATCAACAGTAGGTTCTCTACAGTGCAATGTGAACTAAACTGTATCGTGGAATAAATCATAGCAAGAGGCATGTGAAGCTTCCTCCCAGTGCACCGCAATTGGTCCCCACCTAGAGCAGGCAATTAATCGATTTGATTGGAAAAAAGGCAATTTTACCGATTCTGATGACAATAAAAATATGGTAGTGTAAAACATTCGTTGATCATTATACAATCCCAGGCAACGTCGGGTCACCCTGCTAGGTTATATATATATATATATATATATATATATATATATATATATATATATATATATATATATATATATATATATCTTCAGACTGCATCCCCGCAACGTTGGCCAGTGTGCAACGCAAAATCATTTGTTTTGAATTTTTATTTGTTTACTCATTTTTAACTTTAAATCTTATTGAATTTTTTTTAATTTAAAATGAGTTGTCCGCTTGTTGATTTTTATTTTTAGGTGATTATTTAAAAATGTTTTAAAGAATGATCAACAAATACAGAGGATCTATCTTATTGGATAAGCTTAAAAGAACAAATGCTTCATAACTACACAATAATCATAATATATATATATATACACATATATATATACATATATATATACATATACATATACATATATATATACATATACATATACATATATATATATATATATATATATATATATATATATATATATATATATATATATATATAGTATTTTATCATTTACCTTGATTTTTATACACTAATAACGAAGACCCAAGTTACAGGTTTTGACATTCTTATAATATCTTATAAATGTTTGAAAAATATAGTGAGAACGATGTAGGACAGGGATGGGTAAGGGTTGATGAGAATTTTGCTGATAAGGATGCAAACGAGGTTGGATTCATTTGATGTCATCAAGTTAGGGACACGGCTTTCATGCTAAGGAAAACTTTCTCACGCTTCTGCAGTTTAGATGAGTGCCAACTTGCGAATAACATAAATAGTAAAACGCCAGGAATAAACGGAAGAAGAGGAAAAGGCAAAGTCGCCGGAATAACAATTACATGTGTGTGTGTGTGTGTGTGTGTGTGTGTGTGTGTCTACATATCATTCATAAAAAGGTATTAATAGCATCTCTCCCGAATAGAATACAGATGAGGTTTACATATGTGAGAGTTTTGATATTAACATTGAGGGTGAGAGGGAGAGGGGAAGAGAGAGAGAGAGAGTGGAGAACTATTTTTGACTAGGGTCAATAAAAGAAACTCATAGCAGGTAAAAATGAAGCTGGCTGGGGTGATAGAGAATGGAGCAGAAGAAGGTTAGGAGAGAGAGAGAGAGAGAGAGAGAGAGAGAGAGAGAGAGAGAGAGAGAGAGAGAGAGAGAGAGAGAGATACCTGTGTATGTGTCCACGCGTTAAAAAAGCGACTCGTTGGGTCACCCATTGAGACCGTGATTGATTTTTTTGAATCATGAAAAAGTGAGTTTATAAAAGCAGTTAAATTTTAAAACATACAAAATACAAAATTATCTTTCTGTTCGCCAAATATTTCCTTTTCCCTTTTTTCCTTTCTCTCTCAAGCTATGATTTAAAAATACTGCTATTTGTAGGAACATATTCCAATCAATAGCTAGTTTTATTAATTTTGACTGTTACGAGAGAGAGGGGGGATAGATAGATAGATAGATAGATAGATAGATTAAATACCATGTAAATGAGGGAGGGTAAGAAAGTTATAGACGTAAACTTCATAAAAGATGGATCACTTAGTAAGTTAATTGCAAATTCCGGTTGATTAAAACAATTAAAATGGAATTTGTTGAAAATATAACTCACTCACAAAACTAAGGAATATTTTCACATATATTTTGTATGATAAGAATATATATGAAAAAATCTCAGAGAAACACAAATTTTGATTAACCCAGCTTTAGTATAATAATAATAATAATAATATATATATATATATATATATATATATATAGAGAGAGAGAGAGAGAGAGAAAGAGAGAGAGTAGAGGCTTGTGTTATTAAAAAAAGGTAAACTAGAGTACTCAATTCTATTACTATAGCAAGATATGTTTCATTTCAATTAAGATTCCTTCATATAATATCTGGGTTTTACAAGAGTGGAATCCTACAACCTGTGTACCATGGATGGAATCTTAATTATAATTCATGAAAATAACACACACACATAAACACACACATAAACACACACACATGATTGTGCATATGAATGACCACCGAACTGCAACCGTGCTTCGATAACTGATCATCTCAAGCCATTGAACTGAAAACTTGACTGTAATGGTTTATACCTTCAAATTTCATAATTATTTTATATCCAATTTTTTATATCAAATAATTATTATTCCTTTTTTGTCATTTTTTTTTTTTTACAGGTCACACCTGATATGGGACCCTTGCGTGGAGACAGCCCTTTGTAAAATCACCCGAAAAATGTTGCAGACATAAATAAGACTTAAAAATAGATATGACACTAATTTTCGACACCCATAACAAGAAATACAAGTAAAAACTAGTAAAATGAAACTAATTCATCATGATTTTTATATTGAAGAAAGATCAGGATTTCAATCGCATATAAATATTTATTTTCCAGTCCATAAAACCGGTGAAATTTGTTTCGAACATCGCAAAATGGCAAAACCTTAAAAAATGACAAAAAATAACAATGCCGGCAAATTTTTCGTGAATATAAGAAAAACAGCCAAATTTAACGTCAAAAACATAGGTACAAAACATTCATTAGTGCAAATATCCATTATATCTTAAAGTTTGGGTTCAATCATTAGTCAAATGAAATATAACAGTAAAAGTCTTGCTTTGGCTGTAAACATTACGGAAAAAAACATATATATAGATGTGGGCATCCAGAAGAAAATATAACGTTTAAGCAGAAAACACCTAAAACAATCAACTTCCGGTTCCTATGGATGAGATTTCCTTGTTGATAACAATTTATTACTTTTCAATATAGTAATCTCTAGCCTGAAAAAAGTAATATTAAAATTATTTTTCATTAAATTCCTCTTTATTCTTGGAAATATTAATTGTTAATACCTAAAACTAAGCATTACTTAAATGTTAACTAAATCTTTAAATTAACTTTATTGGAAACTTATTTTTAATTCAAAATTTTGTATGGAATTATAAACTAAAAGTCACTTTTTTACTTGATTAACAGATTGTAAAATAAGCCGTGCACGAAGACATTTAATTAACTCTGAACTTATAAATGTTTCAATTACTTGGTTTGGAAATTATATTTTTGTTCTACACAACGATTTTTATTAGTGAGATGGGAATTGGTCTACCATAGAAAAAATTATTAATGGTCGATTTTTAAATATATTTTTTACTTTCGAAAAACGGCATCGATTAAAAAGAATGGTAATTATAAACAATAAGATTGTCTGTTTATTCATAATCAGTTTTAAGGCAATCTTCCAGATATTTTTTTCATTTTTCACAGACTCGAAAAAATTCAATCATTAAAAAGAGAAGAAATTATTTCGGAAACTTTTGGAAATTTCACAGGCGAAAATTTTTAAATGTAAATAATAATAAAAATTTTCATAAAATTTAAATAATTTTAATATATTTTACAACTTCTATTTTCCGAAAAATTGAGAAAAATCATAAAAATCGGCAACGATTGAGACACAAAATTATATATATTTATTTTACCATTCTAGTATATTTTAATATCTAAAAAACAACAAAAAAAAAGATGGCAATCCCTCTTAAAAAAAAAAAAAAAACTTATACGATCGCATGAGGAGGGCAACATATGACATTTTTTTTTTTTGTATATATGTTATTTCAGCTTATATATAGTTCGGCTTTTTGCAAAAAAAAAAAAAAATAACGAAATTGATCAATTATTTGATTTTTGAGAGAATTTAAAATATCGCGTTAATTTCATTATTTACATAAAAAATACCTAGTAATAACATTCGGTTAAATTTTTCCTGTTTGTAGCTTTTTGATGAATTTTTTTGAAAATTCACTGGTTTTACGGTGAGTAAAAAATATGTTTATATATATATATATATATATATATATATATATATATATATATATATATATATATATATATATATATCTTTTTATATATATATATATATATATATATATATATATATATATATCTTTTTAGGAATACAGCAAACATTACGATGAATTAATTTTATTTTACACGTTTTTACTGTTATTATTTGTTAAGGGAGTCCAAAATTCCGCCTTTATTAGAGGCATTTCTAAATTAAGAACAATAAATAGAAGCATTTTGTTCCGTTTTTGTTTTTGCCTAGGACAAATGATATTCCAAATTAAAGGGTGGCGTGGAGTTAGAAAGTAAAGAGAGAAAGAATACACACATAAATATATATATATATATATATATATATATATATATATATATATATATATATTAGGTTGGTGCAAGAATAATGTTGTTTTTCGTGTGTTTGTATATATATCTGATAAAAAACGACATTATTTTTGCACCAACCATATATGTATATATATATATATATATATATATATATATATATATATATATATATATATATATATATATATGTGTGTGTGTGTGTGTGTGTGTGTGTGCATTCCAGGTTGGAAATATTCAAAAGATTAGAATCATTGAATTCCAACAAAATATGACTATATTTACATAAAGAAATATATATGTGTGTGTGTGTGTATGTGTGTGTATACACATGTATACACATATGTATAGTGTATATATATATGTGTGTGTGTGTATGTGTGTGTATACACATGTATACACATATGTATAGTATATATATGTATATACATATGTGTATATATATGTATATATACGAGTGTGTGTGTGTGTGTGTGTGTGTGTGTGTGTGTGTGTGTGTGTGTGTGTGTGTGTGTGTGTGTGTGTGTGTGTGTGTGTGGATCATTTTGCCCTTGCTGAAAGTCAAGTTTAACAAGGCATGCCACTTTTTATTGTATAGTCAGGTAGTTGTTGGCTGAGCAAACAGAGGGGGTGAGGATAGATTCGTAGAAGTGGGTCGGATGAAAGTCGGCAAATGGGTAGAGGAAGATGCAGAGGAGAGTGTAAAGGTGATGGGAAGAAAACCGCCACAATTTGAAGCAGGTATTTGTAAAAAGGTAGATATGAGATTCACACCGGAAGAATGAGGGAGGGGAGCCATGGCACCCGGTTTGGCTTCAAACCTCCTACCCACTCTGTGTTCTGTTCAAATATTTCGTATTTTTTAAAAACAACTTCAAAAACTGAAAGAATAAAAGTGAACATATGTTGAGTTGGTTTGTGCTTAACAGTCAGACCTGATATTATGTAAAACAGAAAGGTTGGGTTGAGGACAAACATGTCCTATTGACACCTTTATTGCTACTCCCCTGTAATCATTTACTCACGAGGAGTAGTTACACACGACATCATCAAAGATTTTCCTTCGAGAACAACATGCAGTGTTACCTGGAGTCTGAGTGACAACAACGCTCCCCAGATTTTCAGTACTAATCACTTCTTGATAACTTTTGCAAATTAGTTTGCGTTATTGCAACAGCCATTTACCATTGATTTCTCGTTGGTAGCGACCATTAAGCACCTAGAATTTGGGTGGCAATAAGCCTCTCCAAAATCTCAGTCCTCTTCGTACTCATCTAGTGGAGGTCTTGTTAGTGTTTTCTCTCCATGGTTCTTTCATCTTCCTTGACCCTTCTTGATTATTTGGTGTTGTGTAGCACAAACCAACACTAATTTTTTTTTCTAGGAGGATTATTTATTATTATTATCATCATCATCATCATTATTATTATTATTATTATTGTTGTTTTTGTTACTACTACTACTACTACTACTAGGAGTTTTCACACATGTCATCATTAGGGATTACTCACTGACAATAACGGTGGTGTTCCCTGAAGTCTTGGTGAAACCAAGTCTCCCCAGATTTCTAGTACTTTCCACAACTTTCGATAAACTTTGCGAATGACTTTGCGTTATCACAACAGCTGTTTATCATTGATTTCTTGCTGGTAACTTTAATTGATCTTCACTGGAATTTTGGTAGCAGCACTTTTTACTGTTATTGTTGCTGCTGCTGCACCCTAAAATGGCAGTTTTAGGCGATTATACCCTTCCTTCCAGATTATATCCGGGTGATTATTCTTTTCCAACAAACCAATCTTATAATGTTAATAAAAAAGTTTTCAACTTAAACATGATAACAACTTTCTGGAATAATGAAAATTTGATAGAATTTTAATTTCAACATGATTGATACACATGATGCGCAGTAACATTTTTTGTTATTGATTTATTTTGATATGTTGTGGCTGTTGAAAGGGGCACTATATAATATTTTTCTGGTATTTAAAAGAACAAGTCTAAAACTAAAGCGACCGCCAGAGAACTGCTTACACATCCAGTTTCTGTTGCTCCCCTTTCCCGGTGACGTGTGGAAGGGCAGGGGATAAGTAACGTCAGATCTGCTCTTTTGTTTGATACTACTATTACTAATACTAATTTTTATTGCCGCTGCTGGTGCAGCAATTGATCTGTTCGTAGCTCGTTATTGTGACCTCAGCTTCATTCATACAATCACTGAATGAGCGAACAACTGAATGAAGCTGGGCTATTACAGCATTTGTACACAAGTTTGTAATTCCCTCCACCCCCTCATCCCGACCTATATACCCCGCTTCTCTCCCCTCTCTCTCTCTCTCTCTCTCTCTCTCTCTCTCTCTCTCTCTCTCGAATCAATGGAATTAACTAGCAGTGGCCACTTCATCAACATTGACCGAAGCATCTAAGACAAGGACAAGCTTGTTGTCCTTTCATGTGGTTACACAAAGTGATTCCTACGCCGTAAAAGCACACGCAAACATAATGCGCACATCCACCCTAACCCTAACATTCTGTGCCCCTCCCCATCTCTATAGTTCTTTAAGTTTTTGTTCTTTCTATATTAATAGAAAAAAGTAGCATAAAAACAATGAAGACATTATTGTCAACATTGTCATGAGAAGAAATTAATTAGTGTTCATGATGATGACATCATTCCAGAGTTATGATATTTTTTAAAAAATTTTTTGACTTGGGGATCATCGCTTATTAAGGCTCGGAGGCCACCTTATGAAAAGTGTTAATGAGTTTTAGGTAGACGGCGAGACAACACAGTGATGATCAGTAAAGGTGGAACTTGGGTAGGGCTTAATTATTTAAGAGGACCGCGTAACAAGAACTTATTTACATTAGATTTGAAAATAACCGTGTTATAGTCAGCTGAGAAGCAACTCCACAGAATTGTTTTCCACAGTTTTTAGAAAGAAGTTCTATTCAAGAATTTAAAAAATCAGAATGGAATTCTCCTGAAAAACCATGAGAGGGGGTATAAGAAATAAGATATCTCGCTGCTCCACTCCCCACAGTCCTCTGTTAGAAATGATTCAAAATAGTAGCCCTTTCGTCCAAGTGGCAATATGACTTGTTTGAGGTGAAAAAGTGTAAAAAAAAATACTTTTATTTGATATTCTGAGTTTCTGTTTCATAGATGGATAGTCTTAGTAAGAAACTTTGTTCATGGAAGTTTCGTTTAGTTTACGGTATACAGAGAAAGAAAGGAAGGAAGGGAAATTATTTGGGGGGCCAGAGATTTTAGCTCAGTTATGTACCTGCTATGAAAATAACAATAGAGTAGAGAAAGACTAACAATATCTCTTCTGAGAGAAAGTGTCTATTCACAAGCGAAAAGGATATCCCCACAAGATCAACCCTTGAGAACTGATATGTAGACACACATACATTTTTGATTTATATATATATATATATATATATATATATATATATATATATATATATATATATATATATACTAGCAGGACCCCTTAACCGGAGTTGCCCAGTGGAAGGATACCCCCACCCCTGTAAGAAAATAAACTACGGTTGTTGTTGGTGGCCAACTCACATCTCCTTATTATAAAAACAGCTTTAGTAATAGACACCCCCAACCTCCTCATATTAGACACCGCATTTTTTAGGGGAAGGTTGTCAAAATATTTGCCCCAAATTTAACCTTGATATTCGTTGTCAGCATACCCACCCGCACATACTATACCCCCCCCCAAAAAAAAATAATATTGGCGGTGGAAGTGTCGGTTGGAGAGAAGTAGATTTGTTTATCTTGCATGTATACAAATCTGGCGGCCACTCAATTAGAACTAAGGTAAAAATTTACCTAAAAAAACAAAAAAAAAAAACCAAAGATAAAGTCTCTGCAGTGTCGATAATGTCCAGAAAAGAAAATTAAACAAAATACTCCACAGAAATTAACAGTGGTA
The DNA here is from genome assembly GCF_053919585.1 of Euprymna scolopes. Taxonomy (NCBI): domain Eukaryota; kingdom Metazoa; phylum Mollusca; class Cephalopoda; order Sepiida; family Sepiolidae; genus Euprymna; species Euprymna scolopes. Next base: position 68,064,850 of record NC_136509.1, read on the forward strand.
AGAAAAGAAATATATAAGTATTTCCATAATTTAGTTTAAAATCTATCAGCATAAAATATTGGGGCGTTAACTTATTTGTTAGTGGTTGACACGATAAGTAACATGATTGAAGCCTAGGTAATCGTTGGAAAATATATAAGTAATTAAAATCGTCCGCAGTAATATTAAAAGTAAAAATATAAGAAAAATATAATTTAAAAAAACACTCTAAAAAAACAAATTAAAACAAAACAGAAAAAATAGCATCGTGTAAAGGTTGAAAAGCCTCTTCACAATCGGAAAATAAATAATGGTACCCATAAATGATATCTTTTTTCAGGGCTTTTTGTTGGGGGGGGGATATCGGCATGTAGATAAGTGTACAGTTATAAGTATTTAATTTTCTGTTTATGAGCGGTTATATGTTTGTATTTGGTGTGTTTTTTTAGCACGATTGCCTCATGTAGAGATTGACGCCATATTGGGAAATTTCTAGAGCGTTTGTTTATATAAGTAGAAGTGGATTCCAGAATAATAGGATTGTCAGGTCTTTTGGGAAGGGAGAATTTATTATTTTTTAATTGAATAATGGAAAGATTATGTCATGTGTATGTAGCTGTTAACCAGTTATAATGGGTGCAATGAAAGTGTCATAGGGAATATAAAATTAGTCCCAGTGTCAACAGATAGCAGTGAGAGGACTAAATATTTATAGAGAAAAGTAGGGACTCCTTCTTCAATAGATGTCGTGATTGTGATAGGATTCAATGTAGCATTTTATTATAACGACTTAATGTGTTTAAAATTGTGTTTGAAAATTGCATAACATAGTAGCTAATAGCCTAGACGTAATGAATTAGTATGTGGCATCTGTTACTGCAAACCGATGATACATTGGTTCAAAGGGGAATTTCTGCGGTTAAAATATTATATAGGAGATTCTATATATATACAAATGCACATGTGTGTGAATGCATGTAATTTCTCTAAATTGATGAAGTGAATAGTCCTTTTATTTAAAAAATAATAATAATCAACTTGCTTTTCTCTAAACAAGAAAGTGCGTGGAAACCAAACACCACGATTAATAAACATTAATAACAATGCAAATAGCGAGCATAATTATGTAGATAAAAGTTTTTTTTTTAATTTTTTAAAAAAGATTGTAGACATATCACTTTTACACAAACAATGTTATAGAAAATCATAGCCACAAGTCACATTAAACTACAAGAAGCAATGGCGGATTAGCATAACAAAATCTGAAGTTTCAATTTCTGATTTGAAGATACACTAAGACAATCTCTCAAAAACGAAGAAATAAGAAAAATAGTTGCAAAACCAAAATTTACAAGAAAATAAATTTAGATTACACATTCTTGTATTTTGTACTGTAAAACCCCTACGGTAAGAATTTTTTTTTTTAAGATTAAAAAATCTAAAATTAATATTAAGATTTAATTGAAACAAATTCTTATAGAAATGAAATAAGAAAAATAATTTTTGTAAATCAAACTCACATTTTTTTTAAGAACGATAATAAACCCCAATCTGCCAAAGAAATACATTGAACTAACTTTTGGCAGTTCGATATCGTTTCGCAAATTTCACTTCTGTAAATTCTTGAAACATTAATTAAAAATAATAAACATCTTATTCATAACGTTGTTGTAAACACAATAAAAATATCACAAATTGTTTGGATTTTTTTACTACTGTTCTCACCTTGGTTATTTTCACAACGTTTCGGTCAATGTAATCTCTGACCTTCTTCAGGTGTATCTTAAACCAGCGAATCTTTCTTTCAAACTCGCAAGGACTCATGGCATAGTGGATAAAGTAATGAGTAAAATTCAATTGTAAGTTTCATTCTTCTTGAGGTTGAAGGTTCAATCCTCTCTGCGGGTGGCACTCAAAAATATATTTGTGAATTACTTAGGACTTCATGGCTAACGGAATGGCTTAAAATGGATTAAAGAAAGATAACTAATTAAAATGTATTAAAGATAAATAAGTAAAATGGATTAAATAAAGACGAATAATTAAAATGGATTCAATAAAGAGTTCTATTCAAAATTCTCTGCAGATTCTAAATTTTGACAGAAAGATTTCCGAGTTCAACAGAAAGATTCCCGAATTCAACAGAAAGATCCCTGAGTTCAACAGAGACATCCCCAAGTTCGACAAAAAAGATCCCCGATTTCGACAGAAAGATCCGGAGTTTGACAGAAAGATTCTCGAGTTTGACAGAAAGATTCCCAAGTTCAACAGAAAGATCCCAGAGTTCGACAAGATAAACCTTGTTTGATTTTACATCAAGCGAAACGTTGTGAAAAAGAAAAACACTCACGAGAACAGTAATCTGAAGAATCTAAATAATTCGAATAATCAATCATCATCTAAAAAATTTCGAAACATAAAATCTTGTACATTTGTAGATGGATAACCATTTACGGTTTTGTAATGTGGATACAAATGCAAACGTGAAGAAAGGAGAAATCAATTTGCCTTTTCATTTACAATTTAGAAATAGATCACAATTTGTTGAAAATTAAGTTGGTCTCTCTAAAGAAATAAACATTTGAACAAAAAAGAAAACAATGGTGTGAAACAAAACTATTGATTATATTAAACCTTAATAATAATAACTGAATAATAATAATTGAATAATTAATAAATAATAAATTAAGCAAATATTCTTCGACAAATCAAATATAAGAACTGCAGTCCGAAGAATCCAAATAATCCAAATAATCAATCCTTATCTCAAAAATTCAGAATCATAAAATTCTATTTTTAATATTAACATATATGAAATGAATAAGTGCTTTTTTTTGGGGGGGGGGGACATCTTCCATATGAAATTGGACATTCAATTGTACTTAACTTATTCGAAGGGAAAGTATTGAAATCAGATTTTTAGCTTTTTTAAAAAAAATTTAAATCAATATCAGGAATAATTAACAGAGAAAATAAGATAGCGGCAGTACATATAAACATGAGTTCCAGGTTAGTAATTAAAACTAAATTAAATTGATTTCATGCCAAATAGATAAAAGCAAGATTAACAAAGATTATTGTATTTGTTTTTTTTAATTATCAAACATAATCGGAGTTGTTAAGTGCATTGTATACAGGAGCAAGTTAACTCAAATCATTATATAATAATAAAGGCAGAAAGCAAATTGTTTTGCAATATTAGCAATGCTATGTAATATTGCAATCATAATATTTGGTTTTGAAGACCTATTCTTTGCACACAACTTGGCATAGTTATGACTCAAGAAAGAGAAAGAAGCAACCTTAGTAGAAGTTAGCATCTCTAATGATGCTGGATTAAACATAGCCGAGAGGGAAAAGATAACGAAATACCAAGTTATCCTGTACGATATGAAAAGAAACTGGAATCTTAGGAAGATCTCCATTATTCCAGTAAGTATAGAACCAACTGGACTCATGAAAAAGAATTTCAAGAATTATCTAGCAAGTATAACCGGTGAACTAAGTGCAGGCGAGATGCAAACAACTGCACTTAAAAAGACGGTTAAAATCTGAAAAAGATGGCTTGGTTGGAATGCCTGATGTGGCACGCAAATGTCTGGAATTTCCAGATGGAACAAAACGATGAGAAATTTCCAAATAAAAATAAACAGAAATACAAAGAGTTTTTTGTCTCCGTGCACACTGCATGAAGTCACAAAAGGATAATCTTCCACTAAAACAGGCGGAAAACACCAAGAAAGTTCTTTATGACATCATTAATGGATACGGTCATCGTTTTATGACATCATCCAATGAAACATGGAGGGTGTAAGACATCTGAAAGAGATTATTATATGAATGATAATGTAAGAACAATTTTATAAAGTATTAAAATAGAGAACATAGACGACCCGTGATGCTTAGGGTCAGGAGTTGTCTGTGTGGATAGTGATTCTATATTATATATATATATATATATATATATATATATATATATATATATATATATATATATATATATATATATATGCATGTGAGATGAACCGTTTAAACCTAATGGATCTAATATAATAGTATAACTATTTGGATGTGTATATATTTGTTTGAAAACAGAAGTAGATTAAATAAACAGCAAGTGTAAAATTTTAGTTGTAAGGTAGAAAACTCCTACTATAGTCTTCAATTAAAAATATGTTATCCCCTTTGCTATGTTTTATTTTTGAGTGATTAATAAAAAAATGTCACTCAGGCTTGATTAGGTAATTAAAAAAATAAATAAATTGTATCAAGGTAGGTTATAATAATCCCAATAAGATGGAACAATAATAACAAATGAAAATTGGCCACTCAGAAGCAAAGTTTATCTGTCAGCTGAAATGCTATTTGTGTCTGACTTTGAAAATCCGACAAGATAACTTTATATGTTAGTTAAGTCAACTCTGAATAAAAAAAGACAACACAAAACAGATGAAAGAGAAATAATAACTCCATGTAATTTACACAAGTCGATCTGCTATTTATAAATGTTGGACTGAAGTGTTTTGGCAGAGGGAATGGTACATTCTTTAAATATAATTGAGTTTCATAATGAAAAAGAGAAGCAGTAAAAAAATAACAGGAAAGCAAAGTAGAAAAGGCAATAAATCATTTATTTGAAATTGCCATTTTCGCTTTGCCATGATGAAGTAGTAAAAAGACAAGTGACTAGTGTTTATGAGAAGCCTATCTTCATATTCTGATGAAGGGCCTAGACAGATGGCTTTGACCAAAACCTATTGCAGGTTATAGGATTTCCAGTTCATTCGCCAATTTTTCAGTTCCACTAAGCAGAATAATCTGTCTGACAGGCAACAAAAAAAAAAAAAAAACATGTGCTGAAGTTTTCTCATCATTTATTATACCAAGTGCCTGTCGTCATACCAGTTGTTCCACAGGCCAAACAGATGCCCAAACCTGCTGAAAGGAAAAAACAGTGCACCAATGATGACGGAATATAGGCACAATTCATTTTTTTAGCATTAAAATGAAAGCAATAAAGAACTAAACACCAAAGTTAATTAATTCAATAACCTTTTTTAAAAAATAAAACTGTATCTAAACATATTTCATCACAAAAAAATGATTGATCACAATAAATATGTTTATAGATGTCTATATTTTCATGAACTGTATTAGTAAACGATTTAGATAGACTTCTTTTGCACTCTTGTTCTCCCCCAAACAAGGCGCATTGCTACTTGCGTGCAAAGGGATACTATTTGGGATCATGTCTACAGTGGCATGGTGTGAGGAGATGAGCAAGATGGCTGTTCACATTACATTTAAACTTCTGCATGTTAGTACAGTCAGAGAAGCAGGAAATAAGGCGAGAATTGCAAACTCTAACAGTCAGAGGGAAGAAACTATTAGAGTAGAAATCTCTTTACTTCTATAGTATCCTTATAGATAATATGGAAGAAAATAGACATAGTGTGTCGTCTATTTTATGTACACATTTTTTGGGTGGCAATTAGATTGAAACATGAATAGAAAAGATACTATTTCTTTAAATGTTGACGGAAGCATTAAGAAATATTAGAATGGTTTATTAAACAGGCGAGAGAAATACATAGATAGCAAAGTGAGAGATTGGTTAGGTAATTACAAATTACGACTGATTAAAATAATTAAACAGAATTGTTTTTAAACATGATTCAATCGCATAACTAAAGTATATTCCAGCATGTACTTTTAGTGATTTTAGTATATCTGAAAAAGTCTTAAGGAAACAAACGTTCATTGACTCAGCTTATTTGAGAACCGTTTATAAGGAGAATAAAAACGAGTTGAGACCGTTGAACATCTTAGGTTGATCAAAATATATAAATTAGTATTACAGATGGACTTGAAGACCCTAATATTTAAACTCTAACATTTTTAACTACTGAGCTGTTTATAAATTTGTTTCAAGTTAAGAATAAGAATACTATCAAAAAAGGTTGTTATTAAATAACAACAGTTTTTATTTGTATGAACAAAATAACAATGTGAGTCAAAGATTGACTGTGAAGATCAGTTTTAAGAAGGCCAAAGAGAATTGTTGAGAAAAGATCAGAACCGCTCAGCCTGTGTGTCAAGCATCATCAAAGAAACGATATGGAGTTTGAGAAGAATGAGAAGGATGTGGTGGTGATGGTGGTGGTGGCGGCGGTGGGGAAGCAAAAGAGAGCTCAAAATGTTTTAGTTCACATTTAATGCATGGCCTTTGTCAATAGTTTTGGCACCAGATTCTGACATGAAGCAGGGTCAGAAGTGTGCATGGCTGCTTTGAAGCAAAAGAACTCGTGTTTCACATTATGTGTTTGACAAATAAACAAAGCAGCTCGTCAAATAAATCTGCTGATAAACAGAGAGACAAAGAAAATTCAAGGACTTGATCACATTTATAAGCATGCCATTACATAACTCGTTTTTTGTTGTCTTCCCCCCCCCTCTCTTTCTTGTTATTTGTGCTTATCTTCATAGTTTCCTTCTATTTCCTGGTGGGGAAGATTATTTATACAAAAGACTAAGGATTTTGTAAAAACATATCTAACACTTCACAACTTCTTGAAAATGCAGTCCAGAGTCTCAGTTCTGTAATGAATTAACCCTCTCCCCTAGTTAAAAGCTCCCTAAAAAAAAAAAAAAACAAGAAACCTCATTTTGGAATGGACTGCTGTGCAAATATGACATTATGACTGGAAAGTAGTGTTCGGATGATTAATCAGAATCGAAATTGGGAGTCAGAAAAATCAGAATCAGCATCAAAATCGTGAGAATTTGTGCCTATTTTCTGATGCTAAAAACGATTCTTTTGTTTTTATTTGTGTTTTTGTTAAAAATTTAATTTTGCATTGCTGGTATTAATAATTAAAGGATACATATTTATTGATTTTAAACTATCAGTTACACTAAATTCTATAGATCACTCTCTTCTCACAAGTGTGTTTTTACGCCTATAAAAATATATGCACATATCACGTGAGTTTTTTGTTTGTTTTGTTTTTTGGTAATCCTAAAATTAAAAAAAGAAAGAACAACTCTGTAGCTAAATATTTAGAGATTTTACATGAAACGGAATCGGTAATTGTATTGGAATCGGTAATTTGGTGCTCCCCTCGACGTATATACTCCATACTAACCTGACAAGCACAAAATCTTACTACCCCTTCACTGCTACAGTCCTTATATGCCGGCAAACCTTCTTCTCTAATAGTTTCTTCTCTCGAACTGCTAGACTTTGGAATTCCCCCCCCCCGCTTGCTGCTTCTCTGACTGTACTAACCTGTAGATGTTTAAATGTAATGTGAACAGACATCTCACTGCTCAAACCCCCTTCATGTTAGACATGATCTCGAATAGTAGCTCCTTACGTTCCAAGTATCCAAGTACAATATGCCTTGTTTGTGATAAAAAGGAGTATATATATATATATATATATATATATATATATATATATATATATATATATATATATATATATATATACTTGCATAAGAAAGCTATCTCACAATTTATCTGCAATAAATAAAGCAGTATTAATTACCCTAGAATATTAAGTAGCTTAGAAATATAATCTGTCAATATGAAACATAAGTCTGAACACGATTCAAAAGAAGCTATTTGTCCTGATAAGCTTTAATTGAAAAGAAAGCATTTTATCAAAACTAGTTGAAGTGCCTGCCAAACGAGATATGATGCTCGTTGACTGTTGGTATTTAAACAAAGCCAATCCTGCCCAGATGCAACTTTATAAAGAAACACAACCATGTTTATCCTTTCTGCATTGCTAGTTCATTTCTATGACAAGATTACATTATCTAGAGCTCGAAAGGCTAATAACGTCAGTTTATTCAATTGGTGTTTGCCACAAATATGCACTTCTCCCTCGCTGCATAGACAAACACGACGTACCAATCTACTCACAAATCAAAATGTTTTTCATGGCCCTAGAGGAGTGAAACACACTTCCATCTTTAGCTGCGGACACATTATCTAATAAACAATCCTTAGATAACAGAGTAGATACGACCAGATTGCTGGTCTATCTTTTTCAGATTTATAAGCATCAAAGTTATCCAAATTGGGAAATAAATGAAACCAGACTTTTTAGCAAAAGTTATAGCCCGTTGACTTAGAACTAGTGCTTTATGACAAATTGGCGGTTGAATATGGCTATATTTGGACTCAGTTTTGTATTAAATACTAAAACTTATAAATCCCTATTAATAGCTAACTGTCCATTTAACAGATACCATAATACTTAATTCGCTGCATCTTATAAAAAAGTATATACAAAATTGAAGCCAGGTTGGATCAGTAGTTTCTAAGAAAAAGTGGAACTTAAATACTAATCCCTATAATCCATATTAATCCCTAACTGTGCATCTATTGGATACCGTAATACTTAGTTCGCTTCACTTTATCATAACAAAGTTATCCACAAAATTTCAGCTAGATCGGTTCAGTAGTTTCTAGAGAAAAAGTAGATTGTAAATATTAATCTGTATTTATCCCTAACTGTGCATCGAACAGATACTATAGTACTTAGTCCGTTGTACTTTATCATTACAAAGACTCATACAAAATTTTAGCCAGATCGGCTCAGTAGTTTCCAAGATAAAGTGTAACAGACAGACTAAAAAATATAATATAAAAAGTTTTATAATATAATTATTTGGTACTTGTACAGTTTAACGGAAACATTAAAAAAATGAAAATATCGAAACAAAAAAGTTATATTGTATGTATCCGTTATGGAATGAAGTTCTCTTGAAAAAAAATTTCACTAAATTTGATCAAGTAGTTTTATTTTTACAGTGAAAAAACAATTTGTTATGATACCGTTCAAAAGGTAACTATGTTTCGATTTTTAGAAAGAAAAGCTATGATTTAACATGGGAAGGGTATGTCGGAGCTTTAGACCGAGTTATCTCCCCGTGGCATGTTCTAAAAATCCAAACAGGGCTACCTTGAACGCGCTGTCATAAAAACGTGTTTTTCTGCTGTAAAAAAAAAAAAAAAAAAAAAAAACTACTCGATCAAATTAAGTGAAATTTTTTTTTTTTGAGAACTTCAGTCCAAAATGGATAGGTACAATAGAACTCTTTTTTTTTTTTCGATATTTTCAATTTTTGATATCTTGATTAAACTGTGCAAGTACCAATTATAGTAATATAAAACCAGTTCGAGTTCTGTCAATGTGGCTGCATCAATTTAACTAGTAAACTTTGACAAAGTATGAATATATTGATACTTCATCCACTCATGGATTAAATACTAAAGAAGATGAGACTTAAACGTCTTGACTCTGCAACTATTTTAAGCGAAATTTTAAAATAAAAGCAGTCTTTCTCTGATTACCATTATCCTGTTTCTAATCATCCTGGACTCTTTGTCTCTGGACTTGAGCAATGCCGATTCATGAGATGTGCGATTGGTGATTGCAAAACCCTTACTTCACTATAGACTCCCTATACAAACATGCTTATTTAAATTTTATCCCGAATGTAGAGTGAAATCGACGCGGAAAATCAGTGTATGGATTGCCAATATATATATAAACAATATATATATATATATATATATATATATATATATATATATATATATATATATATATATAAACAATATATATATAAACAATATATATATAAACAATATATATATATAGACAATATATATATAGACAATATATATATAGACAATATATATATAGACAATATATATATAAACAATATATATATATAAACAATATATATATATAAACAATATATATATAAACAATATATATATATATATATATATAAACAATATATATATAAACAATATATATATAAACAATATATATATATAGACAATATATATATAGACAATATATATATAGACAATATATATATAGACAATATATATATAAACAATATATATATATAAACAATATATATATATAAACAATATATATATATAAACAATATATATATAAACAATATATATATATATATATATATATATATAAACAATATATATATAAACAATATATATATAAACAATATATATATATAAACAATATCTATATAAACAATATATATATAAACAATATATATATAAACAATATCTATATATATATATATAAACAATATATATATAAACAATATATATATATATAAACAATATATATATAAACAATATATATATATATATATAAACAATATATATATAAACAATATATATATATATATAAACAATATATATATAAACAATATATATATATATATATATAAACAATATATATATAAACAATATATATATATATATATATAAACAATATATATATAAACAATATATATATATATATATAAACAATATATATATAAACAATATATATATATATATATAAACAATATATATATAAACAATATATATATATATATATAAACAATATATATATAAACAATATATATATATATATATAAACAATATATATATAAACAATATATATATAAACAATATATATATATATATATATATATATATATATATATATATATATATATATATATATAAACAATATATATATATATAAACAATCATTACAGGTGATTGCCAATAACGAAAGTGGTATAGTCAGATGAGTTTCATTCCTTTTGGGAAAAGTATAACTTTGCTTTACTCTTCAATAATGGTAAAACAAGTAATGGGAATTAGTCTACAATGAATTGCTTATGGTAATCATTTACCATGCGTATAGCACGTTATTTGAAATAAAATATAATTAAATGGCTAAGCATTAATTAACCTATAAAATTATTGATATATTGTGAACTAGGAGTCTTAGCTGGCTCGCTATCTCATCGCAATTTAATTCCTTTTCATTACTTGAAATCATTGGAATGAAACTAATTCACAAAAAGAAGATAAAACTAATCGATAAGAAGTCAAAACTAATCGATAAGAAAAAGAAGATAAAATTCTCTCTCTCCCTTTTCGTCCGGTTTAATAATAAGGGGACATTTTTTTGTCTATATTAAAAGTGAAACAAATTCTTTCGTTTATTTTTTTAAATTATTATCAGATATTATCTAGATTAAACATATCCTTATTTGCTCATAAAATTAAGTTTCCATACGTGATTATTGAAGTGAACCGAACATACGTGCACTTTCCTTATATAAACAATATGTATAAAAAAAAAGCATTTAGTTTTTCACAGATGCGATTTTTCACTTATATAAAATCCATGGTTGTCGGGTGGCATGAATATTGATGGCAACAACAGGACGTGTAACTGGAAAGTGCGTCATTAAAAAAAGGATATGCATCAATGTTTGGAAGCAAACATTTCCTGTGCACCGAACATCAATGGGAACGAGAAATGGGGTTCGAGCAGATTGGTTAGCAATTCAAAGCATGCCTTTCTGCTCAATAATAAACCGAGATGTTGGACAATGTGGTGGCAAGGCAGTGTGCCAGCCAAAGACATAAACATTTATTTCAACTGCAGCAACGGACGATTATTTACTTCCCATGGGAAACTGTACCTGCCATGCATGAGGAGTGGCTGCTAAGGTCCTAAATGACCAAAGACAGCTTGGATGTCCCTCGTGTCTGCTCGTGCCCAAACAGTTCGGTGGCTGGCCTCAAATCACAGCTGCCAAGCTTCCTAAACCTTACGTCCAGCCTGTTTGTTCAACAGCCGAGTTATCCACACACACACACACACACACACACACACACACACACACCTAACGGGCAGGTGGACTTTATTACTCGTTTTCCTCCATCAGTTTTCCCAATCTCCCATTCATTTAATGCTGTTTTAATACTCTCGAAAGAGCATCATCCTTTGCTGTCAGTAGATACAAACCAGCTTTGCAAACTTTGTTATGGCACAGTGGAAGCCGGATTAATTAGTAAATTGATGCCATTAGTTGTGGCTGGAATTGATTTAAGATGGTATTTTGTAGGTTGATGAGAGGAGAAGGAAGAGGACAAAGAGAGGAAGAGGGAGATAGGGGAGAGACAAAAAAAAGAAAAGGGAGATAAAAAAAATAAATAGATAAAATAAAAACTGGATTAAGATCTAGGTTTTATTATTGGAGTTACCAGTTGTGCCATTCAGAGAATTACGTTTAAACCAATTGAAACCAAGTTTCCAATTTTGGACATTAAAAAATATCTTAGAGATAATAAAATTTCATTTGGAAAGAATGTTGACTCATCTGATGTAATCAGGCTTAATGAGAGAAGAAGAAGAAGAAGAAGAAGAAGAAGAAGAAGAAGAAGAAGAACGATGACAACGACTAAGAAGAAGCAAAAGAAGAGGAAGAAGATATGGAGGATAAAGCAAAAAAAAATCTGAAGCAGAGAATGAGGAAATAAAAAAAGAAGACAAAAAAGAGAGTAAAAGAACATATGGAGGAGAAAGAAGATGACTCTAATTTTTACTCGTTTTCTAAAATGAGATTAGCTAAGTAGGGAGTTGATAATGCATCATGCAAAACAAGTCATCTTGTTTAGAACAACATTTGAACAATTTGTAAATAAGAAACAGAATTCTTTGATTTAGTTGAACTGAATGAAGCAGATACAGTCATGAAAGAGGAAACGACTATTTTCACTTAACATTTACTTTACCATGGATTGCGATACGAGATCTAAAACTCCTATATAAGAGAACCTCTCATTGCATTCTTTGTCGCTATTTAATTTAAGCGGCAACCGAAATCTAACTTCAAATCCTTTCTATATAATATCAGTAAGCTAAACAATCGGATGCAGCTACTTGAGCGACAGATGACGCGGCATCAAACCCTCCAAATCATAACTATTGACACAAAAAGCTATACCTACACTTTTCTCTAACAGAACAGAACTGCTAAGTGATATGTAACACAGGCTTAACAAATCAATCAGCTCTGAGCAAATAGGCTGGACGTCATTACCTGTAGCTGGCTTGGCAGATTCAAGTTGGACATTTTTGGAGAAAGTGTAGCCTATTATGTTTCTGATTTTTTTTTTTCAGATGACGACTGGTTATTCATATTAAAGTTGAGTATGGCTGAGCACATATGAAGGGAAAAGGGAAAACATCTACCTGGGACGAAGCAAAGATTATAAACAGACAAGAACGATGGAGATTAAGGTAACTTAAAGAACCAGTGCATATGCTGGGCAACGATCACCTATTAAGCAGACCTACTATAGAATTTAACACAATATGTAAACCATTAATTGAAAATAATATGTGTATAGTATAAATTTGTAGTAATAAATGGTAATAAGTAGTAAGAATGTGCATCTAAAAAGAAAAATAGGTTTAAAACCCCTAACATTCATCCGTGGCATAGTGGATAAGGTACTTGGTAAAATTCAATTGTAAGTTACACTCTTCTGGAGGTTGAATGTTCAGTTCTTAGTGTTGCCAACATTCAAAATAGAACTTCGAATTACTTAGAACTTCTACCCAGTCATAACTGATGGAACAAGAGTTTGCTGTCCCCATGAATTAAATAAAGGATTCCACTCGAAATTCCGCGCAGATTCCTGAGTTTGACATGCATAGATCCGAGTTCAGCAACATACAACTGAAGAAGCACGGAAGTTACATTGACCGAAACGTTGTGAAAATAACACTCAAAATGAGAACAGTAATCCGAAGTTATGACATAAAAATGTACCCTAGTATAAATTTATCAAACATACCAACTGCACATGAATATAAGATATTTATTTTGTATGATAAAACAATAACCGGTGATGATCTTATGAAATGACAAAGACACTGCAGGCAAAACAAACGCACACAAAGGGAAAATTGCAAAGCAAGAACTCTAATTTCGAATAGTCTCATTAATTGATGGCGGCATCTTGACTGTGTACATTAACGTGCCTTCTCCTTTAATCGGTATCAAACTCTTGGATCAGTAAGAACACAGACCTCTTCATCTTTGAATCAAAGACTATTTCTAGTGCAGTACACTTATCGCTTGTCGTTTGCAGCATCGTCACCAATTCAGTGAGTGGAAACTGGCAGTCCACAACTTTCCATCTTGAATTGGTCAAGAGAATGAAATCTCATAAGAAAAGGCAGTTGCGCTTCTGAGAATTAGTGTAATAGTCAGTAGAAATTTAACAGGAATGGTAACTTATGAACATGGCATTGATTTAATCTGAACTTCTCTACAACTATGGAGACTTTGCACTAATGCTATATATATATATATATATATATATATATATATATATATATATATATATATATATATATATATATCCGATCAGATAATTTTATATATTAGCTATGATGCCTGCAGCATGTGAAATATGGTAAATGCACCAATAGCTTTCATTAGGAATAAAAAGAAAACAACAGAACATGGCTGGAGATGGCGGTCAGTGAAGTACAAACAAGATTGCAAGGGACAATGAGGCAAATGATAATGAAAAAAAATTATGGTCGAAGAGATTAAGGTAAAAGGTATTACTGTCAAAACTAAGTATACACTGAATGAAAAATAAAAATAAAAATAAAACGCTAGAGGCTGCAATTAAGAATATAGGACTACAAAAGAATTTACCAGGAGTCAAAGAAGCGAGTGACACATAAATTGGCTTTTAGGAAAAGTAAATAAAATAAAAGAAGAAGAAGAGACGGGGCTGAGATATTAAAAGTATTTTCTTGTATGATTTGGCATTCTCATTTCAAAATTGCTCCATCAGTTGTCATTATTGTAGTCGTTATGATGTAGGAGGATTTCCTTATCCGTGTTTAATGTGCAGCGAGATACTGTTGATGTGCCTGCTGACTGTCTGATAAAGACGACTGATAGCCTGCTACTTGTGATCGGATCAATATTCTCTCAAGTTACCAAGCACTGAGATCTAATGTGTAACGCTCTGAAAATAATAATGATGATGATGATGCCGGTGGTGGAAATGATGGGAGGGTAGAGGGGGGGTTGAGGTTATGGTGGTAGTGACCTGGCCGTGTCCGTGATTGAAGAGGTAGGCAGGTAGAAGACGCAGAGAAAGACAAGTTTCATATCAGGTGGTAGTGGGGGGGGGGATGCGGCGAGAAGAGAAGGTGAGAGGAGCAGAAATAAAAAGCAGGAATGCAGTTACACTCATGTACACATGTACACTTAGAAATAATCTCTTTATATCAATGTGTAAAAATAACTGTGCCGATTCCGTGCGTACAATCACACATACATACCTTAATTAACTCCCATGAGAACAGATTATGTGCATTTATTCTCGACTGTCGAGTAAACGATCAGATTTCGATTTGGGATTGAAGTACTTGTTCGTCTAGCTACACTGAGAAGCTGTGATACAACTAAATGGCCTGTCTGTGAATGCCTATACAGATTTTTATATAGAAATATGCATATATTTATATATACATATTTATACTTATATATATATACATATGTACGTACACATATGCGTATGTGTATGTGTATATATATATATATATATATATATATATATATATAAATATGTATTAGTGTATATATATGCATATATATGAGTGCGTATAGTTATATATATATATATATGTGTGTGTGTGTGTTTATGTATACAGTTATATACATATATATATATAAGCATATATTTAACACATATATACATGTGTTAAATATGTACATACATCTATCCGTTTATGCATATATACTAACAGGCTGTCCGGCATTGCCCGGTTGTAAAATACGATTAAATATGATATTTTGATTAATGCAGATTTCGTCTTTATTATTATATTATATTGGACCCAATATATAGTAATGATTTAAAAAGTTAAAGAAAAAAAATGACTTGGGCGCCACCACTTAGAATCGAAACCAAAACGCTTAGCTTACGATTTACTTTTTCCTTTGACGTTAATGCCTGAGCTATAAAGACATGCTTACTGCATAGCTAAAAATTAAAACTTAAACAAATAGCTGGTACGTTACACATGCATATTCGTAATGCCATCGTTCAATCTTCATCTGGCAAGTTCCAGTTTTTTAATTTTCACACTTTTGCACCGATTTTCCCCGGCTAAAACTCAAATATAAGGTTTCATATAGGTTCTGAATACTCTATATATAAAGTTTCATGTCTGCAGACCAAAAACTGACTGATGAATTTGGTAGACAAAAATTTTTAAACACATACATAAACGCATACAGAAATATATATATATATAGAAAGAGGTTTGTGTTGACTATAAACTTTTTAAGCAAATATTACGCAAGTATAAATCATGTAGAATATCTGCATGAATATAATTACATGTAATTGTTAAGTAAAGATGATCATCCCATAAAAAACTGAAAACACTAACAGGGAATTAATTAAAATGAATGTTTAAAAGAATATGCAAATTAGCTATGTCTTTTGCAGATAAATGCAATTCCATGACCCATTTATAACAAACTTATATTTTCTTTTTAAATAAATAGAAAAAAGGATTTAATATGAATATCAATACACAAATATATATATATATATATATATATATATATATATATATATATATATATATATATATATAGGATTATAGATAATTTAAGGTTAATATTTCCCAGAGATAAAGTAACAAATGAAGTTTTAACGAGGAAATACAAGAGTGCACAATACCGAAGTAGGGCAAGGTATACTTTCTAATATGTTTTTACATAAGTGTTTATATGTCGCTACACATTCATGAGCATGTTTCGGTTAGATAGTTACTTGTAACTAGAGACTTCTTTAGGCAGTACAGTTTATATGAAAGCTAAATCTGCATCCTTGCAGACTTAGCTTTCATATAAGCTGTAGCTTAAAGTAACTAGCTGACCGAAATATGAATGTGTAGCAACATACCAATCAATAAGGATTTAATAAGACAATGAGGAACCCCTCCCTGGACTTTAGCCATCTAACTCTGTCCCAAGCTATTCGCTGCCATGTGGGACCCATGTGTTGTATCAGGTCGTCTATATATATATATATATATATATATATATATATATATATATATATATATATATATATATATAGATAAATGAAAATTTATAATTAAATTCAATTAATTTTTAAAAATTATGATACATTTATTATTTGACAAGAAATACATTTAATTTTACAGTAATATATGCTGTAATCGAAAAGTATTTAAAATTATATATATATATATATATATATATATATATATATATATATATATATATATATATATATATATTAGGCATCACTCTACAAGACAGAAAGACAAACATTTGGATCCGCCAACAAACAAGAGTTATTGACATCAATACTGCCATCTAAACATCCAAACACAGATGCACAGACCTCATAGCCAGACAACATGACAACAGATGGTCCATCATGACAACGGAATGAACACCTCGTGAACATAACAGGTCAAAGAGAAGATGAAGAACGAGATGGAGAGACGACCTGATACAACACATGGGTCCCACATGGCAGCGAATAGCTTGGGACAGAGTTAGATGGCTAAAGTCCAGGGAGGGGTTCCTCATTGTCTTATAAAACCCTTATTGATTGGTTGATATATATATATATATATATATATATATATATATATATATATATATATATATATATATATATATATATATATACGCGTTTAATTAAATAAATCTTATTTCACATAAATTATTTTGCAGTTGTTATCTATAACATACACACATACAAATATACAACTAAAAATTCACCTGTCCTGATATATATAGATATACAGACCTCCATCAAAGCGTATGCGTTTGTACATTTAAGAGTTTCAGGTGATGTTGATGTGATAATGTTCATTTACCTACTCATTGACCGATTGTACTGTGCAGATTGCTTAACGCAGGGACGAAATACAAACGTCTATATACTTCTATGCTGTAATAGCTTTTAACACAGATCACCGGTGATAAATAATCAGGAAGTGGAGATAAGGTTGAAGGTACATTTTACATGTAAATGTACAACTTGTGTGGATAAAAGGAATGAAAATTAGAACCTCTGAGCCAGATGTCTATGGTATTGGCAGCGTAAGGAGATTCCAAACAATTTCCTTTATTTTGTTTATTTAAGAGGGCAGAGATGCACACGCGCATTTAAGTATCTTCATCTGTGTGACGGGTTTATAGTCTGCATGCATGTATCTTTGAGTGTCCATGTTTATTTGCCTCACCACGAGGGAAGAGTTAAACACAGTATTGGTTTATAATATGGGGACTATCCAGCTTCATAAAAACGAAAGATTCAAATAAAATTATTTGTAGTTTACAGCTAAGTTTCATCATTAAACTATTTGTCACCAAGTGTATTAAGCGATGAAACGAACCAAAGTTATTTTATTTATGAGAAAACAATTTTAAATACAACATTTATTGCCCTACCCCCCAGGAAGGCAGACTTAGATACAAGGTCGCTTTTTAATGTGGGTAAAACTCAGCTCTCCCCAAAAGGTGTATTCTGGATTGGATAAAAATTACCTCCGTTTTGATGAACTTCTGCTTTACTGGCCGAAAAAAAAAATAAAGCATTTATTTTACTTCAAGTACTTCAAGCAGTATTCTCGCCAAACTCAACAGATTAGACCATTTCTGCAATGACCTGGTCTCCGTTTATTGCGGTGTAATGCTGGTTCTGTGCAATTCTAGGACGTCCACTCTCCCAGGCTTTGCTTTCTCTCTTTGAGAAAGGGTTAGTTTATTGCTAATCGCCTGAGGCGTCCTGCCGAGAATGCTGAGGGGTCTGCACAGGCATGTTTTGTAGAGTCAGAGGGCTCTTCTTCTGGAGCACTGACGACTTCGATCCCACTTTTCGACCTTGTATAACATTTCTTGCGGTAGGAGAGAACAAAACACACAGAACTGTTACCACACCTTGATACGAGGAATCTAATTTTCCTTCATGTATATGTGCAAAAGTCTACAATAAAGTTAGTGCAATAGAATTGAAATGACTAAAAAAGTATTCTTACTCTTCAAGAGGATCAAGGGGGAAAAACTTGCTTTATGTTTCTCAAATTTATATGAGTTTTGGACCTGATTTATGGTTCGTGTCTTTATTAAGGAGTTAATTGTAGTGAAATGGATAAAAATCCGAACTGACGATCTAGGAGATCAAAGTTTCAATCCAGTTTCACTTATGAATGTTGGCAACCTTCATGTGAACCTTTTTATAAATACCTGATTATAGAAAGAATTTATACATATAAAGTAAAAACACACAATGGCCACATCAATAAAGCAAGTCAAAAAGTTATAGCGTTCTGATCCAAGCGAATTCCCTTTAATTGAATAAAGATAAACAGGAAAGCTTTTAGAGCAACTTTGCTAGGTATTGTTTGCGCATGTAAATCTACCTATCTAGGTGTGGCGTGCTTTGTATCTATGATATGACGCTGCTTATGAACTGTTTCATATTATTATGATGTTCACAATTTAGAACATTTCGAATGCAAATATAAATTTGTATGCTAAGTTAAAGTATTAGATCAAGATTTGGGGGAGAACTCCATAACATTGAGAAGGTAGGAGGGTTGATTTGTAAAAGTGAAGGTGGTCATATATTCAAAATAACTTGACCGTGGATGGGTCATGAGACGTGTAAATTTTCATTCACATAACATAGTTTGTGAAAATATATTTGAATTCATCTATGAAATTGTTTAGTATATGTAAATATATACAAAAAATATACGCACAACATTTATATATATATATATATATATATATATATATATATATATACACGCATCCATATGTATGCTTACATACACGATACACACACACACATATATGTGACCTGTCATTATATATATATATATATATATATATATATATATATATATATATATATATATATATATATTAAGTAATGTGATTGATAATTTAAAATTTAAAAATCAAATTTTAATTAAATTAAAAATCCGTTTCATAAGAAGGTACGATCGTTTCGGAAAACAATGCTTTTTATTGTGGTATACATCAAGTTATGTACAATAATTATATATAGTTTTTTGATAAGCAAGGTCTCCTCATCAGCAAATTTTGAAGGGTTTTTATTGAATTTATCAATCACATTACTTAATATTGAATTAGCTCTAGGACATTTAACTATCGAGCTTATTATATATCTAAATTACAACGAGCACTTTCTATTTCCTGTATTTTAATTAAACTAGTAATTTCACTGTTACATTAAAATACACTCAGCTCTTTAGACTATTGTTCTAATCTCCTTTAATATATATATATATATATATATATATATATATATATATATATATATATTACCAGTGCGAGGGCACCCGGCTTTACCCAGTCGTAAAATACGCTTAAATATGATATTTTAATTCGTCCAGATTCCATATATATTATTATAGAGTAATGATTTCAAAACTAAAAAAGAGTATTTGGGTGCAATCAGCTAGTATCGAAACTAAACGCAAAACTGTACCATTCAAAGCTGGTGACGTTACCACTGCACCAACATGACACGCATATGAACTGATTAAAAATTAAAAATAAATTAAGATGACTGTACAAAATGCAAAACGATCTTTTCAATTTTTACTCCTTTTTGACCCCTTAAAATTTTTTTTAACAAACTAAAGACCCATAAAAGAATGGTTTATAAAAAATCCAATCATCTGAGGCCCCTAGCGCCGCTACGCGACTTTTAGTTATTTACAAGTATATATATATACACACATGTGCATGTATATACTCATGTGTGTATCTATATATATATATATACATAACATATACAAATGTGTGTACTTATACATACACACACATATACACGCATTTATGTATATACATACATATATATATATACACAGAAATGTACATGTATGGTACTATAACATTTTTTCAATAATGACCAAATTAAAAAAATAACTAGGGGAATAATTCATATTTTAATTGAAGATTATATAAAGAGTAGTCTTTTTTAGAACTTAAAATTTTATTTATTTTTCTGTATAAATTTAAAAAACAAAATGGCCCAAAGAATAAAAATTTAAAAACTAAGATAACTTCACTGTATCCCGGGCAAACCCAAGTAGTCACAACTATTAACTAAAGAATATAAAAGGAGAAAAAGAGAAAGAAAAGGAAACATTTTAAGAAACCCTAATTAATTTTCTTTTTTTAAAAAAGCAGGCGTGATGGCATCTTTTAAAAATTTCTATTGAAATGACGAATTGCAGATTACTTCCCACCCACACATAAACCGTGCGGATGAGTAAGATTATAAACAAGTAAGCATACAAACGCACATGTCTATAGGTGTGCATGTGCGTGTGATGCTGAGTGCAGCAGTAGATGCTGACAGCGATAGTACCTTACAGGGCAGCATCATGCAATAATGGTTGGAATGGTATGTAACACTCCTCCATTGGGATAGTATTAGTCGAGATGGTTCACATAGTGTTTATAACTAAACCATAGAAACATTATCTTGTTTTTTTTTTTTTAAGTCTTTTTAGATGCCAAGTAGAATTTGCTGAAGGCCAGCCAAGTATTGCACTGAACCAGTTTCAGACGGAAACATTATAACATCTAACATGGAGTTGTAATGGACGGGCAGTAACTGTTCCGTCTACTTTCTTGGCATACTTCTGCAAGCTGTATATCTAGTTGATATATAAAGAGACATATAAAAAGCCAAGGAGACACTTAAAGTATCGGGTTTAAAACAGCGTTTTTTCTTTTCTTTTTTTTCAGAAAATAAAAGTATTTTGAAGAAACTATGAATTTAAAGGTACATTATAAAAATACTAAAGATTATACTTCGATGTTTATTATAAAAATTTGGCAACAGATCTAGATAATGCAACGAAGAGAACAAAGATGGAAACCAATTTTAATCATTCTTATTATTCAAGTAAATATTAATATAAGATAGCAATACGTTTATTTTAATGAAATTTAGAAATACATACAAACAAATTTGAATATTTATTTATATGTGGTTTCATACTTTTACTGGTGTAATTCGTCTTTGGCTTGAATATAGCAAAAACACGAAGGGAATCTCAAGAGAGAAGCACATTTCTAGTCTAACATCAGTTGAGAGATGAAAAACTATTTTCTTTATCCAAATGTACAAGCATCGGCAGTCACATTCAAGTCAGCCGTCATGGATTAGATTCTATCGAACTGATGAGGAAGTTAAATCTTAGATATGCGTATCTCTCTCTCTCTCTCTCTCTCTCTCTCTCTCTCTCTCTCTCTCTCTCTCTCTCTCTCTCTCTACACACACACACATATATATCAGTGCTGACATATGTATGCAAATACATGCAAAATGACGTCATTGGCAGGTAAAGAAAAAACCTATAAAAAGATGAAAAAGGACGATCGAAACGTAAAGTTCGAGATCATGTGGATAACGTTCGAGATCACGTAGGTGACGTCACGGCTGTAATAATGAGGAAATAAATGTCGTTGTTATAAAGAAAAAAACAAGTTGAAGTTCTTCTCTATTCTTTATCTACTTGCGCATAGAACATGTTGGTCCCCGACAATGGATATATATATATATATATATATATATATATATATATATATATATATATATATATATATATATATATATATAATTCAATTCAATTCAATTCAATTATATTAATGACATGAATAAAAAAACATTGTTCTCAATACGTGAGTAGAGCTTTTATAAATAAAATTAAACATTTATGTAATACACACACGCACACGCACTCACACATATATAACTATACTCAATAGTACATAGGTTTTTAGACTGTCGGGGGGCCACCCTGACAATAGCATGAATGAATTTAACGTAAAGGGAAATAAATTCTTAACTGAGTTCATGAAGTATGTTTAAAGATAAAATGGTGGTCATCCCTTTCTTCATTTATGAACATGTTCCAGCTACCTGTCCGAGAGAATTATCCAGACAAAAGCTTCAATCCGACCCACAAGAAAAACAAGCGAACACCATAAAACCCCCTTACACAGAACGGGTATATAATAGTAGGAGAGCAATCACCTAGCAAAGATGTTCGTCTGGCCAAAAGTAATGGAAGGTTTTGGCTAGTTGCCGGTGTACTGATATCCAAACTGGCTGTACTCACTGCATGGGATATACGCCCAGCGGAAAACTCTGTCACAAACTATCAATATCTAGTTCACCATTGCACACAGGCGGCGGATGAACGAGCAGCTTTGTGGGTTTTGATCTACATTAAGTAGCATGCGCATGAAGGTAGAGAGGGGCAGGAAGTGCAAGGTGCTTGGCAGATGGTGAAAGGTACACCAAGACAGGTGTAGTATGAAGTCAAAGATAGAGGAATTTCAAAATAGGGAAAGTGGAAAGATTCCGTCAATCTGTGAGGTAAAACTGATTTCATGGGACATGAATCCAAAGTAGCACGCCTCCCGTGGGCGGACGAGATGTAAGACACTGTGTATTTGAGCATGCAAAACTATGCATATGTATTTCAAAGTTATTGGTGTGCATTTCTTCCTCTGCAGGATTATGTATTCAAGTGTTGATCCTCACAAATGCATGCATGAACACATATAGATACGTGGGGGGGTATGTCTATCTGCTAAGCTATGTCTGAACTGAACCAACATTGCACATCTAATATATAAACATTTAGAAAATTAGAAATCCCACAGTTGTATCCTTCATCTGATGTATATATTGCTGCTTAAAAACATTTCCATTGCATGGACGTTTGGTGCGAATGCGGACTCCACAATATTATTGTATTACCTTTGTCCAAATTGAACTACTAACACTACATTGGATTTAAATAAGCATGTTTCAATTTTTACTAATAAAATAAAAATACCGTGGGTGTGTCTACGTGTGTGTGTGTGAGAGAGAGAGAGAGAGAGAGTGCGTGTGAGTGTGAGTGTGTGTCAGAATAACCATACACACACATACTGAATGAATCCATGTAGTTAAACATTCTCTTTTGTTTTGTTTCCTTCTAATTTACTTTCATGTTCTATCAGATTTTTTGTCATCGTTTTATCTACCATTTCATCCAATGTGAAGTTATATAAACATCAGAAAAACTCTATGCAGATTAATCAACGTTTCGGTGATATTACACGTCTTGTCAAGGGTTCAACAATCCAGTTGAATCCCTGAGTAATATCGTGCGCATAGAGTTTTTTTCTGGTACATATATAATTTCATTTATAATAGCTCTACATAAGTATTGAGCACTTTGGAAAAATATTATGTTTTAATTCAATACATTTGGACCTATTTAATTTAACCTCTCTCTCTCTCTCTCTCTCTCTCTCACACACACACACACACACACACACACACACACATATATATATATATATGTGTGATGAAAATAACGGAAATAGTATTTCGACAAAAAGAAATAAACCGAGTTATGTATTCATCAACGTTTCGTCTTTATTTCGAGACTTCCTCTGGATGAATGAAATTAAGAAAAAAATATTAATCTCTTTCATCCAGAGAAAGTCTTGAAATAAAGACGAAACCTTGATGAATACATAACTCGGTTTGTTCCTTTTTATTTCTCTCTCTCTCTCTCTCTTTCTCTCTCTCTCTCTCTCTCTCTTTTGTATTTCCTTTCTTAAAACTTCCTAGTTTTCTTTCTTCTTTCTTTACTTCTCCGAGCCATACATTACTTTTAAATGAATATAAATATTTGTTTGCAAACACTGGCGAAGAATATTAGTAGGCATACTCGTATTAAATAATTCTCCCTTATTATTCAGTTATTGTTTGACAGATAAAAACACCACTTGCTGTCCCCCTTCCACCGAAACAAAACAATCACCAAGCATAAACTGACATGGAAGGAGGTGATAGAGGAGAACGGGAGAGAAGCAGAAATACATTATGTGCATGTGTGCACAATAATTTAGAAAATTAGAAATCCCACAGTTGTATCCTTCATCTGATGTATATATTGCTGCTTAAAAACATTTCCATTGCATGGACGTTTGGTGCGAATGCGAACTCCACAATATTATTGTATTACCTTTGTCCAAATTGAACTACTAAAACTACATTGGATATAAATAAGCATGTTTCAATTTTTACTAATAAAATAAAAATACCGTGGGTGTGTCTACGTGTGTGTGTGTGTGTGTGTGTGTGTGAGAGAGAGAGAGAGAGAGAGAGAGAGAGAGAGAGAGAGAGAGAGAGAGAGAGAGAGAGAGAGAGAGAGAGAGAGAGTGCGTGTGAGTGTGAGTGTGTGTCAGAATAACCATACACACACATACTGAATGAATCCATGTAGTTAAACATTCTCTTTTGTTTTGTTTCCTTCTAATTTACTTTCATGTTCTATCAGATTTTTTGTCATCGTTTTATCTACCATTTCATCCAATGTGAAGTTATATAAACATCAGAAAAACTCTATGCAGATTAATCAACGTTTCGGTGATATTACACGTCTTGTCAAGGGTTCAACAATCCAGTTGAATCCCTGAGTAATATCGTGCGCGTAGAGTTTTTTCTGGTACATATATAATTTCATTTATAATAGCTCTACATAAGTATTGAGCACTTTGGAAAAATATTATGTTTTAATTCAATACATTTGGACCTATTTAATTTAACCTCTCTCTCTCTCTCTCTCTCTCTCTCTCTCTC
The DNA here is from genome assembly GCF_053919585.1 of Euprymna scolopes. NCBI lineage: Eukaryota > Metazoa > Mollusca > Cephalopoda > Sepiida > Sepiolidae > Euprymna > Euprymna scolopes. Next base: position 68,090,455 of record NC_136509.1, read on the forward strand.
TCTCTCACACACACACACACATATATATATATATATATGTGTGTGATGAAAATAACGGAAATAGTATTTCGACAAAAAGAAATAAACCGAGTTATGTATTCATCAACGTTTCGTCTTTATTTCGAGACTTCCTCTAGATGAATGAAATTAAGAAAAAAATATTAATCTCTTTCATCCAGAGAAAGTCTTGAAATAAAGACGAAACCTTGATGAATACATAACTCGGTTTGTTCCTTTTTATTTCTCTCTCTCTCTTTCTCTCTCTCTCTCTCTCTCTCTTTTGTATTTCCTTTCTTAAAACTTCCTAGTTTTCTTTCTTCTTTCTTTACTTCTCCGAGCCATACATTACTTTTAAATGAATATAAATATTTGTTTGCAAACACTGGCGAAGAATATTAGTAGGCATACTCGTATTAAATAATTCTCCCTTATCATTCAGTTATTGTTTGACAGATAAAAACACCACTTGCTGTCCCCCTTCCACCGAAACAAAACAATCACCAAGCATAAACTGACATGGAAGGAGGTGATAGAGGAGAACGGGAGAGAAGCAGAAATACATTATGTGCATGTGTGCACAATAAACAGGCAGATATCAAAAATGTTAAGTATATATATATATATATATATATATATATATATATATATATATATATATATATATATATATTATATATATATATACGTGTTTAGTATTGTTTTTATTGTGTGCGTTTCATATTCGTGGCATGAAACAACCATCAGTTATTTGTTTAGCTGACTTACACTGCATAAAAATGCACTTATTTAGTAGAACACAATTGACACTAATAACTTTCCTCGCACTACAACATGACATATGATAGTGCTTCAATTTATCTCTTTTATAAAATTAAAAAAAAACAAACAGAATAGCATCACTTTAAGTGGACATATCTCTGCGGATTACGGTTTGCCTGTGATTGAAATCGACATCAACGAAACATTAAAGACAATAACATTAAAAAAGATTATTTTATTAACTCTGCTGTGAGCATAATCACATGAGCTGAGTAGCTTGACTCAATTAACAAAGAGCTTTGTCTTTTAATCGACAAATCCCAAGCATTGACACATCATATTTCATACTCACATTTAAGTTGCACGCAAATAACTCGGCCCATGCGCCATGATGATAAGAGTGTTCTCAAATGGGTTGAGAGATTAGGGTTCAATCCACAGTCGAATCATACGAATACTATACACCGAAATTATAAGGCAAGAATCAAGGGTAAATAAAACAATCAGTGGAAAACAGTGGCACCCTTCCCTACATCTCGATGTAGCAGCTACTGAAAAGAAAACCTTTGAGTCACTCTCGACTATGATCTGCCACGTGTCGATGAAAACAGCATAAAAGAATTGTTACAGCTATTTTCGTCCATCCCAAAATGAGACACATTGCTACTGAAGCACAAGAGACTACTGTGACAGGAGCCAGATTTTTACGAGGAAGCATGGGTTGGGAGTTAGTCACCAAGATGTTTGATCACATTACATTTAAATTTCTGAATTCATGGTCACAGAAACAGGGAGCAAGGAGGAAATTCCAAAGGCAGGTGGTCCGAGGAAAAAAGCGATTAGAATAAATAAAAATCTTCTAGCATTTAGGAACCTTTACAGCGAAAAGGGGGAGGTTTACTGTTAGTCGGATATGTCGGGAGTATTTTGATTGAGTAGTAGGTATAAGTGAAATAAGTTTATTAGGACATAGTCTTTTACTTGTAACCATGGGTGATTCAACACTGAGGCGGTGCGACAAGGGCCAGAGCTTGGCTGGCAGTGCAGAGCGTATTAAGCTAGAAATTACTTTTTTGTACCTTATCCAAGAGGGCGAGACTAATGATTGGTGCACCAGCCCAGATGTGGAAAGAATACTCCATATTTGGTGTTATTAAAAGAATAAAAGATACACGTAAACTTTACACGCATTAGACTTGTGTCTTTGAAGTTGTACATCAATGTGTATTTCAAGAAATTGTATATTTAAATATTTTTCTCCGGAGTAGAGGGGGATGTTGATGAGTTATAAAATAGAACAGAATGTTACGATAAAAATAGCAACAATTTTAAAAGAAATCATATTTCCAGTTAAAGAAAAATTGTTTAAGTTGTTCACTGAGAGATATTATTTCTGCGTTGAATGACCGACGTGACAGTTAAATAAAAAAGACTGGAACCAATCAAAAACAATGCGATTTAAACAAAATAAATAAATGGAGGAAGAATAACATATTCAAGAAAACTGCAATTTAAGCAGACTGTAAGAGGCCCAGTTCAAAAACATTTTTTTAACTGTTTTTGAACGAAATAAGATTTTAGAAACAAATTTGGGTCAACAAATAAGTTTCACTGATCAAGATAATTAGGCATTGCAAAGATTTAAAAGAGTTTTTTAAAAAAATGAAAAGAAAGAAATGGTGTTGTTAAGGGTTGGGTGGTAAGGAACTAAAAACTGATCAAGTGGAATTATTGTGACTTCATGCCGATTAACAATTTGAAATGGATATATCTGGCGTTTGACTTTCGTTGAAGTGTCCCTCTTGTAAATGGTTCAGTCACAATTACCTTGCAGTTCATCATGATTCAGAAATAAGAAACATAAAAAAAAATGCAAGTTTCATCGGCAGAAAATAAATCTGTCTTCTCTCTTCTTTTTAATTTACTTGAATCTCAAGTAAGAAGTCACTTTGGTCTCAAGATATAAAGGAGAAACATGAAAGTAAAAAAAAAAATACGATTGAACAAAATGAGAGAAAGACAAGAAAAGTGTATATTGATTACTGAACGAAGAACGGATCAATTGTAGATCAGTTAAGTTTTTCAATAAAGTAATAGAAATATAACTTTACATGTCAGCTCAAAAACGATTTTAATAGTCTTGAATATGGATTATATATATATATATATATATATATATATATATATACTACAGCGTATATATATATATATATATATACTATAGCGTATATATATATATATATATACTATAGCGTATATATATACTATAGCGTATATATATATATATATATATATATATACTATAGCGTATATATATACTATAGCGTATATATATATATATATATATATATATATATACTATAGCGTATATATATACTATAGCGTATATATATATATATATATATATATATATATACTATAGCGTATATATATACTATAGCGTATATATATATATATATATATATATATATACATATATATATATATATACATATATATATATATATATATATATATATATATATATATATATATATAATATATATATATATCAGTCAGAAAGAGAACAACGTCTATTCTTAAAACAGCCATCGGATATAAATTAAAATCGAAATGAAACCAAGTGTTAGTTTCAGGATGGAGTTTCTTCATCGTTTAAAACTAATTAGAGTAATTTAAAAAAAAAATCTGCGAAAAGAAAACCAAAACAAAGCAAAAATCAAACCAAAAAAAAAGCGATGAAAATCAATTTCATAATCTCCCTCCTTTCATCTCAAATAAAGTTTAATAATAAAAAAAAAATGACAAAAAAATAGCAAGCAGGTGTTTAGTAGGTATGAAACTAAAGATATGTACACGCATACACACGCATTAATAAGTACACCTACTCATAAAGAGTAATATGTAATAAGTAGAAGATGAATTATCATCACTAGTTATTGCAGATAAAAAAAACGCTGAGAAAGATTCTCTCTTTCTAATCCATCTAAATATGATTTGGAATTCAAATACCAACGTAAATCAACTCGAGAAATGAAACGCAAACTACTAATATTATTTAGGTAGAATTGTGAGTGTAGAAAAATTTGAAAAATGTTTATTTCTATAAAAGTGATTTTGTAAAAAAGGAACAGTGATTTTTTTTTTAATTTATTATGTTAAAATCTTAATATACTTTCAAAGTCTCAATATTGCAGCTTTTAATTGTGTTTAAAAGAAAGCAATTCTTACATCTAAAATCATAGATTAGCATATTTAACCCTAACTAATGTTAGAAAATTATTAAATTTAAAAGGATTATCAGTTAATCTTCATTTCTCTGAGGTGTTGAATACTCCTCCCTAAAAAAAAACAATAGTTAAAAACACACCTGGTCAATATCAGATGTATTATCTGATGCTTAAATGTGTTTCAGCTAATGAATTATTTGAGATCAATTAAATTTAGAGAAGTATTTAATCTAAAATAAATTTGGTAGATAAGTTTATTAAAAGTAGTTAAAATTAATTAAAATGAGAAATCTTAGATGAAATTTTTAATTAAATAGTTTAGAAATCTTAGATAAAACTAGTTAAATAATCTTAGATAAAAAATTTTAAGAGTAATCTTACGTAAAATTGTCACTATAAACTAATTATGCACTCTTAGATGAAATAGTTAATACAATCTTAGATCAGTTAGAAAAAAAACTTATAAAAATATTCAAGCAATATTTGATAAAAATAATTCAACAATCTTAGCAATATTAGTTAACATGTTTTCTATACAAAATATTAGATAAGTAATCCTAGTAAAATTAGTTAAGCTAAGCAATCTTAATCAATTTTAAATAAAAAAAAAAACTCTTGATAAAAATGTTCCAAAATAACTTAAACAATCTTAGATAAAAAAAAATAAAATATCATAGAAAAAACTCTAAAAAAATCATTAAGCGATCTTAGACAAAAGTTTAGAAACTTGAATTTTACAGTTGAAATTAATGACTTTGATTATTTTGGGATGCATGAATTCCCGTGTTATTTATGTTTTTGTCTGTGCTAGATACGTAAATATGACTGTAGATCTAAGTACAATATACGTGTTCTAAACAAATTTGTATTTCTTTTGTTTCCTATTAATCAGATTTTATTATATTCTGTGTATAACAGATCAGAGAGGATATTTTAAAATTTCATTTCTCTATTCAAAATATTTGTAAATAGTTATGACTCCTGTTATAAATGGTATTTGAGTCGAGAAAAGGTCAACTTTAATACTTTCTGCACTGCATTCAGTCTCAAGCATTTTAGAAAAGGGAAGAGAAAAAGTTTTAAAGAAAAGGAAAGAATAGTCCATGACATGAATTTATAGAGCCTAATGTTTTTCTTGTTCAAGATGACCAATGGTGTAGAGCTATTTTAAATAAGCATGCGGTAAACGGAAAAGGATTAGAGATAAAAGTCTATAAGAATCAGTTAAATTTAAAAAGTGATTAAAACAGAGAAAGAGAGAAAGAAGAAGAAGAAAAAAACAAGCTGAGATTCTTATTTGGATTAAGTAGAAGTAAATGGTTGCTAGAGAAACTGTTGAGAATTTAGGGATTTAATTTTTATGCAAACTTATGGTCTATAAATCTAGTTTAGATGAACTTACGTTTTCGCCTAGGGTACTCAGTTGATCCTGAAATGAACAAATATTAAAGAGATCAACGTAAAATGTCAACAGTATTATGAAAAAAATATATATATATGGGCAAATTTATTTATATATAGAAAGGCGAGAATAAAAATAAATCTGTTTAGCTAAACTAAAAATCACGTGGATATGTAAAAACAACAAGCACCGTAAGATGAATGCTATTAATTTTAGCCTGACGATTCCTTACAGGATCACACGTGGAAGAATCTGGGTAGTCAAATTGACATATATTTTCATAACTTATTACCTAGCTGTAATCACGTATTGAGCACTACTGAAGTAAATACTGAAAATCAGTACATAAGATATTATATCTCCTCATAACATTTTATTTGGAAAAATAAATATTAACCGTTATTTTTATATCCCTACAGACATTAGTGTTCCATGTTCAGGCAATCATCAGTCTATAAAGTTATAATTACAGCTGGTTGCGATATATCTATATATATATATATATATATATATATATATATATATATATATATATATATATATATATATATATATATATAAGTAACCATAGTTAAGAGATATGGATCTAAAACTGTTTTTGATGGCCGAGGTTTAGTTTATATAAATAGTAATCAATGAGGACTTATATTTTCTTCTTTCTTGAACACACACATTTTTAACACACACACACACACACACACACACACACACACACACACACACACACACACACACACCTCCCTCTCCCTCTCTCTCTCTCTCTCTCTATATATATATATATATATATTATTGTTATTATTATTTCATTGGGAAGCACGGTGGAAAAGAAAGGTAACCATGTGTATAAGTATAGAAAGGGAAAAACGAAAAACGAAGATGATAAAAATATCTCGATTCCATGTAATAAAAATCAAGAAATATTATGCTGAATGATATAAACTACTATAATAAGACAAAATAAAGCATAGACAATTAAAAGGAAGAAAAAAAAAGATAATATTGTCCTTTTTACATGTTGCTATTTACCATCTCGACTATGTGAAGACTAAATAAAAATCCAGATTTTGTTTTGAAAGAACAGAATTAACGATATTGAATCAAGTCCCAATGGACTGAACAAGCACAACCGGAAAGCATACTTTGAAATATCCGGTATGAATTCTTGGCTAGTCCTGGATCAATATTTTATAGCTATTCTTTGTCATGAATATAAATTTTATTCAAATTCTATATATTATACACGCAGAGCAATACAAAGCTTCGGGCACTTTATTTTTCTAATTTAATTTTCTTCTTTCATATTTTTGCATTTGTTGTTCTTTATGTAGGAACTGGTTTTCTTTCAACTTCATTAGAATCTAGTGGCAGGATTTTCTAGACACAGTATTGTGTGGCCTAGAGATTGCATGCCTTTATTTTAGATTCTATTGGATTCTTCATTCCTAAAGAAATATGATCTGATAAATTAATTTTCTCTTTCAAATATTCCTTTTTAGTCATAGTTAATCATGTTCAAGGCCTAGAAACATATGAGAATATGTCCTACAAGAGCTGATCAATTAGGAGAGCGGAGGGGGGGGGAGGAAAACAAAGAGAGAGAAAGAGGGGGGTTGGGGGGGGGGGGGTCTAGCAGACAGAAAAAAAATGTGCATTCAAAACAGATAAAAGAAATAAAGGAAACAAGTTAATTCCTTAGTAAATATATTTTCAGACAATATTTCTTCTTTTCAAAAACAAATAGCTTGAAGATTTAGCTTTATTTCAAATAATTCCTTTTAATAGTACGAATCATAATAATGCTAGATGTACCCGTGACCCGTTTGATCACAGCCCCTACCCGTATTTATCATACTTATTAGAGTTCATTTGCAAAATTCATATACTGTGACACATCTGCTAAAACATTCTTTTTGCATAACTAAAATTAATAACTGTCTTTGCTTTTACATCATCATCATCATCATCATTATTATCATCACTACTACTACTACTACTACTACTACTACTACTACTACTACTACTACTACTACTACTATCTGAAGTACGGCGATGCATCTAATTCCCAAGGAGTTCATCAGGAATTGAGCCAAATGCACCTATGATGATTGGCACGATGGAAGTTTTCTTATTCCACAATCTAGCAATCTCCACCCTCAGTTTCTGATAATTCCTTAGTTTCTCATTCTTCTTGCCTGTTGATGTCGTTTGGGCAAACCACATCAATAATTTGGCTTTCATTGGTCTTTTTGTTCACAACTACAATATCTGATTTCCTGTGAGTTATCTTTCGGTCACACTATTATTATTATTATTATCATTATTATTATTAATATTATTATTATTATTATTATTATTATTATTATTATTATTATTTACTTACTAGGAGAAGTCACACAAACTATCATCAAAGATTTCTCATCAAGAACAGCCTGTGGTATTCCCTGGCGTTTGAGTATAACAAATCTTGCCAGATTTCCAGTCCTCTCCACCTCTTTTGATGACCTTTGCTGATGAATATGCGTTATCGCATCAGCTGCTTACCATTTATTTCTCGTTAGCGGCGACCACTGATCTTCACTATAACTTGGGTGGCAATAAGCCTCCCCAAGATCGCAGTCCTCTTTGCACTAATACAGTGGAGGTCTGGTTAGTACTTTCTCTCCTCGCTCTTTCCATCCTCCTTAACCCTCGTAACTTATTTCGTGTGGCACCAGTTTATGGTGACACATTATTATTATTATTATTATTATTATTATTATTATTATTATTATTATTATTATTATATAGATGGATTATTATTCATTATTCTTGTTAAGAGACTCATTATGGTGCTATCTAATTTACATAGGTGTATATACTCTGTACAGACACCTGCATGCAAATTAGATGTCAATGCTGAAAAAGCGAATCACTCTTTCTTTAAATGTGCACAGAGACAATAAGAAATAATAGAGAATGGTTGAATCAACATAAAGTGAAAGGAGTAGGATAGGGGTAGTAAGAGGCAGAAGAAAATATGCATTTGATTATTTGTATATATCCTGCTTCTTTTACTGTACTAGCTTGCAGAAATTTAAAGGTCACTTGAGCAAACATCTGTCCTCAACTCTCTACACAGTGCCCCCTATAGACATGATCCCAAATAGTAGCCCTTACGTCCGTGGCAATGTGTCTTATTTGGGATGAATAATGAATTTTATAAAAATTGTAATCTACAATATAAATCTCACCTGTCTGTTTAAATGTATTATGTATTATGTATGTATGTATGTATGTATGTATGTATATATGTATGCATGCATAAAACTTTCGACAGAGGCAATAAATTTTCACAAGAACGATATCGTTTCGACGCCCAATCCTTCGGACGACAAATATCGAAAAATTGGCTAAAAACAATGATTCCTTCACTCCTAATCGGGCACTTCTCTACAAGGAGGGGTCGCTTTTTTCGCCGATATTTTCGAAAGTTATCCCATCTTTTCGATTGACTAGCCTTAATTTAAAACTCCGCTACTTTCGGTTTGGCGATGGACGCAACGGCAAAGACGTCACGTTTTTTTGTTTGTTTTTTTCACGTTTTTTTCCTCCTTCACACTATGGGTTCGAGCCTGACTGTCTACTACAATTTTTTTTTTTTTTGCTCAACACACACCTCCTAACACCCGGGCAACGCCGGGCACCCACGCTAGTGTTAATATAAGAGGATGTATAAATATCACGAACTGTGAATAAAATCCAAATTAAAACAAAAACACACACAAAAAAAGAATTAAAAAAATGTTCATCACATCAAAATAAAACCACAGAAAAGTTTAGAACCTGAATGTTATTACTGACAGAGGTTATTCTGGTCGACAAAGATTATCATTCGATAACAACACTGGTGCTTGTCTATCAAGAGCATCAAGCAGACTCGTTTATGCATTATTATCATAGCAAAAATGTTACCATGCGAGAAGGCGCCGTAACCTCTAAAGATATAATAAAATAGTAGACATAACTGTGATACGTTAGGTCACGACAACTACCATTTTGATTTCATTCGAAAATGAGCAAACTGTGTTATATCCTTTAAGATATTTGTCTTGTCTAAGTAAAAATGATAAGTCTCTTTACTTCTATATTATTTGTATTTGTACTCACTATGAGTTCTCACACAGGTCATCATCAGCGATTACTCATTGATGGGTCTTTATAGATAGTTTTAGTATGAATTTTAAGGAGCCTGAAACCTATTCTTTTAGATGTGGATCTTACTACGTATTACTTCTGATTACTCTACACACACACACACACACACACACACACACACACACACACACACACACACACACACACACCCATATATATATATTTAAATATGTATGAATAAAAAATCAATACGAAAAATATATAAATGTTTATATCTTTTCTGTATTTATTTCCTATGTGTTGACGTGTAGAAATACAAAAAGTCTTAAAAAAAAAAAAACTAGAATGTTTCTTTCAAAAGCACATATTTTCGACCGATCCTTCGGTCTTCCTCAGTGTGAATGATCAAGTGAAGCAACCAATGAATTTTAGCAAGGTTCATACAAGAGTGATTAATACCGAAGTACAAGATATACTTTTTATTTGTTTTACATAACAATTTATGTCGCTACACCTTCATGAGGACGTTTCGGTCAACCAGTTACAAGTAACTAGAGATGTCTATATATATATATATGTGTGTGTGTGTGTGTGTGTGTGTGTGTGTGTGTGTGTGTGTGTGTGTGTGTGTGTGTGTGCTGCTTCATTAATATATCTTACTTTCCAGCATCTATGAGAACAGTAGTCCAAATAATCCCAAATTATCATTCCTTATCTATAAAATTCCAAAACATTGAAAGTATCAAAAATAAATTCAAAATTCATATAAAAAACATAATGTGGATGAATGCATTCGATTCCATAAGACTGGTAGAAACTATTAACTTAACTGTTAACATGTTCTGGCAGACATTTTACTATTTTCAGTTTAAATTACTTAGAGCTACTCTAGATAATTTTTATCTTCTGAAAACAACATTTATAGAAGGTCATAAAAATGGGAACCATGAACTTGATAGGCATGATAGAAAAGTCACATTTACTTGTTTAGAGTTGATAGAGTATAAGCACATTTGTTGATCTACAAAAGAAACAGAGTTTAAACATAAACACGAGTTGTACATAGTTAAACATTATCATTTAATATATAAAGTAAAGTCAGTCTTTTCTCGATTTTTTTCAAACTCGAGCTTTTTTCTACTGAATCGATATTTGATTGTGGTTTATCAGTGTTTTGGTGGATCGTTGCAGTATGTTGTAAAGAGCAATAAGATGTAATTCGATTTAATTTCTTTCAGAAAATACTTTGTCTAGATCATAATTATTATAACAATTAAAACAGATTTTTATTTAAAAAAATCACTTTAACTCAGAACTGACATAGATTCTAGCATGCATTTAAAAAATAGAGAGAGAAAAAAGGTCTTAGGGATAAACTTTGATAAACTTCCTCTCATATATATATATATATATATATATATATATATATATATATATATATATGTGTGTGTGTGTGTGTGTGTGTGTGTGTGTGTGTGTGTGTGTGTGTGTGTGTGTGTGTGTGTGTGTGTGTGTGTGTGTGTGTGCACGGTTGATTATGGAATTGATAATCTGAGGAAAAATGAAAATTAAAAACTGTTTATAAAATCATTGACGTTTCCAACCATCTTGAGGAAGTCTTAGAATAAAGACAATGAACATATAAACAATTTTCAGTTTTCAGGTTTTTACTAACGTTTGCTTCCTAGAGTCTTTTTACCTATATACTTTAAAAACATATATGAGCTGTCCCAATCCGGCGTTGCCCAGGAATAATGAAAAGTAGATTTTTAAAAATCCATCAGCCTGTAATGAATTGGAAGTTGTCAAATGATTCTAATGATTAATGAATAGAAAAAATAAATCTCAGATGAACAGGATGTTGTTTTACCCAAAGGGAAATAAGTCAGCTTCTCTCTCTCTCTCTCTCTCTCTCTCTCTCTCTCTCTCTCTCTCTTTGAACAGTAAAATGCTATCTGCACTAAAAAGTTGCATCGAAAACAAGATGATATTAGCTGGTTTTTAATTAACATCATTTCTACTTCGGAAATAACTTTTTGTTTTTAGTGTAATGACAAACCTGGAAGCAAGAATTTTCCTCTCACAGAATATCAAATACAAAATCAATTCACATGTGAACAAACATACAAAACTAATGTAGAAATAAATGGTGGATGTTCACACACACACACACACACACACACACACACACACACACACACACTGATAAAGAACAACAAAAAGAGTTACAGAAAGACGGTTGATTCAAGAGGCACCCTGCAGTGGCCACTAGCACTATTTATAAGATTATCTTTTATAAAGTTGATATGAACACATAAAGGAAAGAGGAAGAAAATGCGCAGAGAATGACAATGCTGACCTCAAGAGATATCATAGGCAGTAAGATTTGTTCTTATTAGTTTAAAAGCTTTCAATTAAAAAGATAAAGAATTTGAAACGTAACTAAAGCACTGAAAGGTTATTTGCAGCTTTAAAAGCTAAGATGACAAGCCAGTTAGTAAATATGATGTGTCTTTTTTTTTACTACGATTAAATCAAATACTGTCAACATGTAATAAGCTGTATTTTACATCTTATAACATAAGAATCTGGCCCATGACGTTAACAAGGATCAAAGGCCACTCAAGGATAATGATTAATGCTATTATCAGTTGGATGGTGACTAATACTATCATTAGAAAAAGGATATGAAACGGTCAGATTTTGATTATTTAAATGGACAGCTCCATAAAAATGTATTAACATTGAACTTGAAAACGACCATGTTGTAGCCAGCTGAGAAGCAACCTTGGAAAGTTCTTAAAAAGAAATTTTGTTCATAGAAGCTTAGCTTAATTTTAGATGTACACAGAAAGAAATGAAAATTCATCACAACATTTGTAGCTAGATGAGATGTTGTTGCGAATGTTTTACAGGGGGGGGGTGAACTAGTGACTGAAACTGTGTCGAGCACCTATTATGAAATAGAGTAGAGAGAGACTAGCAACGTGAAAAAGAGGTTGAAGGGAAGAGAGTGTCTCCCACTAAATTTCGAAGTTGATTTTGCATTCTGTCAAAGCGAACAAAGTTTTGGAAAATCTTGTTCATGTTTAAAACTGACTTGTATTGAATAGCAACGACAATAGCTGTTTAAGTGTCGGCTAGGTGGATGATAGTGGGTTTTATTGTAACAGCAAATACTTTATTCGATCTTTATCTGTCGATTGCTATTCAACAGAAATCTTAGTTTTCTACTGATTTGTCAGAAGTTTTATGCCATAATTATTCTGTCCACACTTTTGATTCTTTCTCTGTCCACACACCCCAATACTGACCATCACCCAAAGTCAGGAAGACATCACACCTATTTCTTCAATGGAAAAAAAAAGACAGAAAGAGAAATTTACTATGCATAATTTACTTGTATTTCAGCATTACTGGGTTCTGCTGTGACCCTGTAAGGACCTCAGCCAGCTGCAATTATGACCTGAAGGGGTAAACACTCTCTAGTAGGCCCAGCAATTTTGGTCGAACCTGACCACAGTGCATGTGAAGCACAAAATCAAACTTGTCAATAGCTCTTGTTGGAAAAACGTGAGTGGTTAACATGTTTGGGAAGGTCGGGGTTGAATACGAAGAACATCATGGTCCTTATGTACGTGCTGGCCATGTGTACAGTGTTGGCCACTTCCTCCTCCTCCTCCTCCTCCTCCTCCTCCCTCTGCTGTTGCTGCCGCCATCAACGCTTCTTGTTGGCAACTCACTTAAGAGATGCTCAGGTTGGCTGTCTGCGGCTAGAGGACCTCAATGACCATGTGTTGGCCTCGAACCACAGAAACGGATCTGAAGGAATGAGGATGCTGATATAAGAATTGTGAGCCTGCCGCCATTCAATATGGCTAGGGATCAATAGGAAAACCTCACAACAATCGTGGCGAGCATTCAGCGAAAGTAAGAACTCTGCTATTCCCAGCCCAAGACTAAAGATGAACAAAAGCGACAAGAAAAGAACGACAAAGTTTCAAGTACAAAGAGTAAAGCGCTAAATAGTTTAGCGGGATTGTCTGCATATTTTATATGGTGCACAATAAGGATGCACATAGGTTTTATGGGAGAGGTTTTCGATCTTTCAACAATGAATGAAACTTAGTTTATTTAAATTAATCTTCTTACCAGATGTTATTGTAAGATCGTGTGTGTCATCTATCAGAACCAAGAAGGCTTTTAGCAATAAATCCTTAAATCTATATGCAAAAAAAATGCTATAAACTATATTATTATTGCAAATAATAAGTAAATAACATCATAACAAAAGTAAACAAATTTTGGTACTTTTTCAGAATAGGAACGGTCGTTATTGTAGGCATATTCCGGGCAGATTATATAAACCGTGAAAATGCTGGCTAATTTTTAAGAAAGTGCCGAACGAAAACATTTGTTTTTTTTTTATCGATAATAATGGCAAATGTTTAGCAAACTACGAAAAAAATATAATTATAATTGAAAATAGTCATCGTATGGTTATTTCAATTAAAAAGTACTGGTGTAGTTTAGGAATAATGCTAAAATAATAACGTTATTATTTAGAAGGCCATTCTTAACATGGGAAGGTGGCCTTTTTAACTATTCTGTACTTTCAATTAACAATTTAATTAAAAAAAAAAGACACCGCAAACAAACAAAAGATATCATTTGCCAATTGTCGACTGCTGAAATTTCATTGGCTAAGTGGTTCAACATTTTCTGACGTTTTACAAAACATGCCCAGAATATGCCGACGATAACGTAATCCATATTCCACACAAGTACCATCGTATGGTTATTTCAATTAAGAAAGTACTTGTGCAGTTTAGGAACAGTGCTAAAATAATAACGTTATTATTTAGAGGGCTATTCTTAATATGGGGAGACGGCCTTTTTAACTATTCTGTTCTTTTCAATTAACAATTTAATAAAACTAAAAAAAAAACACCGCAAACAAACAAAAGATATCATTTGCCAATTGTCGGCTGTTCCAATTTCATTGGCTAAGTGGTTCAACATTTTCTGGCGTTTTACATAACATGCTCAGAATATGCCGATGATAACACGGTCCATATTCAACACAAGTATGAAAAATTAATAAAGTAAAAGAAAGTTTTTGAATTTAAAATTAAACTTATAGACTTTCTGATTTTCTGATGCTTTCCCTAATGGCATTGATTTAGAAATTATTATATTAAACACATTACTCTTCTTGCCAACCACCCAAGTATATTATCATACGGATATCTAAAGTTTTCTCTTTAAAATTTTAAGCTATTTAATCATTTGAGTGAGCAGGAACTAATCAATCATGTAAACGCATTATGAAATAATATAAACATTTTTTGTTTGATTTAAAACCATTACAAATAAAAGACTTATACAAGAATCACAAACTTTATAATCGATAATGCATCCAGTTAATAAATGCAAAAAAATAAAAATAAAGTTTTTCAATGAAGCATAGGTGTCGCTTAAAATACATGGAGTCACTTTTGAAGGCTTTGTACAAAACACACCTCATTGGTTTAGTCAACCATTGCAAGATAGAAAGGAAATTAAAGCATCTCCCCCTGCCGTCGCCTTCATTTCTAATAGACAATGAAAATACGGAAAGCAATAAGTATTAAAATTAATTTTATGTTGCTAGGAAAAGGGCAACCATACTTAAAAGGACTTTCTTTTAATTATTCATAAAACGCCTTACAAAATTAGGAAACTTCAAAGGCAACTTTGAATATCATTTATTTTTAATCCGGATGCAACTTTTTGAAAAAATTAAACAATGGAAGATCTTTTGTTCAAATTAAATTTATTTTAACACATTCTTTGATCGATATTTAAAGATTTATATTTTTGTTGTTTGGTCAAAAAAATATGCATATCAAAATAAATGTGTTTTGCATACTGATATCAATTATGGGTCACATAGCATCAAATGCATTTTTCTTGTTTTTTTTTTTTTTTGTAAAATCTCCATTTCAGATTGGAAAACACTTACAAAATAAATCGGAACTAACATATTATAATTTTCGTGGATACAGAACTGCCTTTTTGTAACCAAAGTAAAAAAAGTTGTGTGTCCAAAGTAAAAACAAAAAATCCAATTTGCAAAACGAAAATGTTCAGCCATTTAAACCTTCATGGACTGAGTGTTCAACACTAACTAGAAGACCAATGAGATCCACACGCAACCCATTCTTTTGAGATGAATGCATAATTCAAAATTACTAAACTTTACTTGTGTATTCTTCAGACCTCTTGTGATGAAACCTATACTGCTTTTGTATATATTGTAAAATATATATGTTATATGTGTATAAGAAATGAAAAACGCCTTTATTTTATAAATATTACATTCTTCTAAATTCAACAAGTAAATATAAGCAAGTAAATATTAAAAAAAAGACACACATTCTATAGATTTGAGAAATGATCATGTGCAACAGTTATTTGATATAATGCAGATAATCTAACTTTGGAAAATACAAAGTTTTTAGAATTGCAACAAAATAAAATAAACATGTGAATAGAGACACGGAAGCCCAGTTTCTTAGAAACCCCAGACGTAGATTTTTTTTTTTTTTACTGTAATTTCATGGAAATTAATTATTCCAATTATTATTAATAATGTGAATATCCATAAATCTCTGGCGATTAAATTCAGTGGATATGGATATTTTTATTGATATATAATAAAAGACATTTAACACCACATGAATCATTCGCGTGTCTCGGAACCTCACCAGTTGTCGAAGGGTTAATAATAATTTTTAGGCGATTCATGAGCGAACCTTCACTGAAAAAAAGTCAAACAGATCTTAAAAGTTTGGATCTTAATCATTTTTAAAAGAATTACTCATAGAAATCTGTGAATTAGATATAATCATATAATTGAATTTTTTATGGATACGTTTAAAACAATGACAGAATAAATATTCATTTATGAATGACATGATATGAATATAAAAATATCTGAAAGTTGTTTTTAATTGGAATGACACTTTTATTAACATTGGTTTCATTTTCCTACAATCGAAGTTCTCTGAAATCAAAGGGCCACTTCCTGGGGGTTAACATTTGATCTCTATATAAGATACATAGATATTCAGCTATTCCACTTCACCTCTCAAACACTGAGTTAGTAAAGAAGTTGAGAACATAATTTTCCTCTTCCCGATTAACCATATAAATGTTATTGTGTACCTTTCTTGCGGTCTCTTGGTCTTATTGGATTCCAGGACAAGATTTTATTTAGAAAAGTGGAAATGAATATGCACAGTGAAACATTATTTGAGATCCATGAAACTGAAAGATTCAAATAAAATTATTTGTACTTTACGGTTAAGTTTCACCATTCAAATATTTGTTACTAAGCGTATAGAGCAATTAAAGGAAGTTATCATTTTCTTTATGATAAAGCAATTTTACTCATTGTAAACGTACAGTATTATTTCAACAAATGCCAGCCATCCTTATTAGCACTGAGAGCCTCTATTTACTTGCCTCCCCACGAGAGCAAAGAAGATCGGTTTTTAATGTGGAGAAAATTCAGCTTCCCAAAAAGGCACATTGTGGATTGGGACAAAAATAAATATCCCCTCAGTTTAAAAAGATTTTTTCTTCACCGACCGAAAACAGAAAAAGACGAAAGAATAGCTATTACACTCTACTTCTAGCCAAAAGGTCTGAGGAGAGAAAATTTCTGTAGAAAGCATTATATTAACAAGCATGTTATACTAGAAAAAGAAATAATCTAGTCTCAAGAAAATATTCAAATAGTATATTCATCAAACAGTAGTGTTAAAAATTGTGAAAATCATAACCGGAAGTTGACTGAGACTAGTAATGTACCTTATACTGTATCATCTTCACTGTTATCCTTCACAGTTAGCAAAATATAAACGAAATTTAATGATTCAGGTTATAAGCAACTAACATACTTCCTAATTTCCGGCACAGCGCTACCGGAAGTGATGACGGGGCAAATCAGTTCCTTTACTTTTATTGTTCTTCAGCATTTTCTATTGTAAAGCGATTTATTGAAATAATATATAAGAAAAAGACATTATTGAAAAATATACAATAAAAATTAACAGAATTATATAGATAAAAATAATGCAATTAGTCTTTATTTGCAGTTTTAATAACAAAATTAAAAAAATAAAAGTTTTTATTTTATTGGAAATTTTTATAAAAAATATATATGTTGAATGAAATTATAAAAATTAAATTTTTTTAAATAATTTTTTTATTTGAATTCATATAATAAATATATGTTTATGAAAGTATAAAAGTAAACTTATTTAAATCATAATAGAAATACTGAAGAACAATAAAAGTGAAGGAACTGATTTGCCTGGTCACTGCTTCCGGTAGCGCTATGGGGAAATTAGGCAATACGTTAGCTGACTATAACCATGGTGTTCACTCACATGCATGCCTGAAGACATTCTGCAAAATAGTACCACTAACATTTGAATAGTGGCTGACAATACTTTCCATGCAGCCATTCACTGAGTCTGACCTAGAAGAGAATCAATTTCCCTATCTCCTCTCATCAAAAATCTCTCTGTAAACTTTGAGCGTTGATCAAACTCTATTTTGAACTATCAATCATCACTTTGCTTGACCTGACTAGAAATGTGAAAGTTGAATTTAACACATTTGATATGCGTGACTTTCCAGATTTAACTCTTCATCTTTAGGCTGGAACGTAACATGCTTCACTTGAGTGAATCTGCAATGCAATAAGCATTTTACAAGCAAAATAATTTACTCACTAAAGAAGACATAGATCCATCAAGAAATGTGTATACCAGATGAATCTAGATCAATGAGAGGCAGTTAGCTAGAACGCTACAATTATTATTAATATATGTGAACATTAGTGAACATTAGGGAATGCAAGAATAACAACGTTTTTAAAGGTTTGTACCTGTTTGCTTGCCTCTCCACGACGACAGAGTTAGACACAAGGTCGGTTTTTAATGTGGACAAAACCCAACTCCTCAAAGAGGGTCTCACTGGATTAGGATAAAAATACTAATTACCTCAGTCTAAAAGGATTTCTCCTTCACTGACCGACGAGAGAAAAGACGAAGTATGATATCAGAATGTATATTACATTTTGCTCCTAGCCAAAAAGAATAGGAAAATGATCGATTCTCTAATTGAACCTCCGTTAAAATTCTTTTTAAATGGAAGAATGACTTCACTGTGATTCACAAGGTCTGAAGAATACAAGACGTGAAACTATATATATATATATATATATGTGCACACAATAATTAGAAAATTTTCTACCAAAAGTAATATCTTACAAAATGTACAAGTGTGTTAATATAGGTTTGAATAAAAATTTGAATATATATATATATATATATATATATATATATATATATATATATATATATATATATATATATATATATATATATAATGTGTGTGTGTGTGTGTGAAGAGCAAACTGCAAAATCTAACAAGTAAATTGCATAGCTCCAGGTGCTTATTTGAAAAGAATGATATCAAGAAAAAAGATATAAAAATGCATCTATACATAAAATTGAAATACATTTCAATTATTTTAAGTATAAGGTCAAGTAGTGCATACCCTTGTGGTCAAATGAAGTTAAGTGCTGTTTACAGAAACTCTTTTTTTTTTCAAAAGTAATTTAGGCTATAGCGAACATCTTAGCTTGAATAAAAATTAAATAATTGTGTGTGTGTGTATTTGTGTGTGTTTGGTGTGTGTGTGTGTATTTGTGTGTGTGTGTGTGTGTGTGTGTGTGTGTATGTGTGTATTTGTTTGTGTTTGGTGTGTGTGTGTGTGTATTTGTGTGTGTGTGTGTGTGTGTGTGTGTGTGTGTGTGTGTGTGTGTGTGTGTGTGTGTGTGTGTTTGGTGTGTGTGTGTGTGTTTGGTGTGTGTGTGTGTCTGTGTGTGTGTGTGTGTGTGTGTGTGTGTGTGTGTGTGTGTGTGTGTGTGTGTGTGTGTGTGTGTATTTGTTTGTGTTTGGTGTGATGTACTAAAGCAAAAAGCAAGTAAGCATGTTCTTATATCATCAAGAAAAACGAGGAAGTAATTCCAGGCTTGGTCATTAAATGCATCCTGATGGCAAATTTCAAGTAATTCGAGGTGTATTCAAGTCGATCAAATTGCGGATAATGTTTAAGTAAAAGCCAATATAGCATAAGTGATGTGCTGAAATCGAAATCCCTATCAGACAAGAAGGCAATTAATAACTTTGTTGAAATCGTGTTGGTGCTGAGGCCAGAAATTAAATGAACAATGAAAACAATCTTCTAAAATTTAACAAGCCATTATATTTACAAAAATGAATCTTCCGGGGAAGGAATTTCATGTTACTTGGAAACTTTATTCTTTCCAAAAAAATATGCATGGAAAATATAAAACTTGTCGAAATTAATTAGCTTTATCCATTAAATTGCATGAATATAAAATAATCTTACTCTCTATGTTAATAAATACAGGAAAGATAATTGTAACATTTAAATGTTATTTAGTATTATCATTTAATATTACCGTTTCAATAGAAACATTCTTATTCAATCAAAAAGAAAAAAAAAGTATACGATACTTTTATAAATAGAAATAAATTTTAAACCAGCAATATCTCTGAAAAATAAACACAGTAGTGGATATTTTGGTACTTTTTCCGACCTTCACCCCGGAAAAAATTAGACCTTTTGTAATCCACTACAGTAGATTGTTCTTGTACTATCAGCCATGACCAGATAAAAGTGTTAATGAATTATTGTGTAATTATTTATTACACAATAATTCTGATTGAACCTCCAACATCCACAAAATCACTGAGAACTGATTGTTAGTCAATGCTTTTTTTCCGTTACATCACAGATTCTATGTGAGCCAAATAATACAAATTAATTCTCACTTCACAACGATCCGAGACGTTATACTATTTTGAAGCTGTAGGAAAACTAAGCAGATAACATTGCTATTCACATATCAATAAAATATTGTGCATTTTATGTGTTAATTCTACAGTTATGTAAATTAAATCATGCTCATAAAATCATGTTTATATAATATGGCGTTTCAAGTCATAAAAGAATGGAGACGATTCTCTTGTTTGCCTTCTCTGACTTTTGCTAACAAGTCAAGCGAGATAACTCTTTATTTACATTTAATCAAATAGAATCATATTTCCTTTTCAGTATTTCAAAATATAACCAAAGAATCAAACTTATTCAAAGAAAAATCCGTTAGCATTTGATGAAAAGTTGCATCATTTTGTAAATAACAGAATTGATGTTTATACGATTTTATTTAATTTATCAAATGATTAATGAATTATTATAATAATAATTATCAGTAAAATAAAAAGCAATTTTATTTTTTACTAGGTAACACCAATTAACAAGAGCTAAAATCCACCCGAGGACAAGGATCAATGACATTGTCAGTTAGCGATAAACAAGACTTGGAGAGGATTGAAAAAGATGGATGAAAGTAATTATTTAAGTGGACAGCTTGACAAGAAATTGGTAACATTGGACTTGAAAATGACGACGTTGTAGTCAGCTGGAAACCAACCCCATGGTATTGTATTTAATAGATGATAAGTTTTTGGAAAGAAACTTTGTTCATGAATGTTTTGTTTAGTATTTTGGTGCACAGTTATAAATTTTCTCATTTAATGACGGTTGCTGAAGCTTTTCTGATATTACACTCCATCTTTTCTGTCTTGAATTAGTGAAGAAGAGATTATTTTTGAACTAAGAACATTTTTGTCTCAATCCAGAATGGCTTTTTTTATGAAGTTGGATTTTCACATTAAAAAAGCAACCTTGTGTTTAAATCTGCCCTCGTGGGGAGGCAATAAATAGAGACAGGATAATCTAAACTGTTAACTTTTAAATAAGTTGTCAGTTTCTACTTAAAAAAATTATATCATCAAGGTGCAAATCTATTCAAGGATATAGATTGTTGATCGAATGTTGAATAATATCATGAGAAGATTGAAAATGATAAATGGATTAAACAGAATTTTTTTATTTAAAAGGCTGATTTATGACAAGTGTTGGTTGACATTGGATTTAAAGACGGCCATATTGTAGAATGTAGGGAAGCAGTCCCATGGTAATATGTTCCACAAATGATTAATTTCTAGTTTATGGAAATTCTGTTTGATTTTATGCACATGGAAGATAGAAAAATATTTTGTGCATTTGCGGTAAAAAGAGTTCTTGCTGTGAATGTTTTGCATGGACAATCTTGGAGATTGGAGCTCATTAGAATATCTTCAATGGAAAGAAGTACAAGAAGGCTTTGATAAAGTTTAGTCAAATTATAATATTAAAATTGTAACTATTGAATATTTCTCATCTGACTGTACCTAGCACAATATGATTGGAATTTATAACCAATTATTTTGTTTTAATTCATTTCTGTACAATAAAAATATATTCCTCATGATTATTTGTCAGATGATGATGATGATGGTGATGATGATGAAAATAAAAGAAGAAATAAAACATTAGCATCTGAAATATAACAAAAACGACGATTGTAGCTGGCTGAAAAAAATGAAGGCACTTATTCTCTAATGAAATTCAAATACAGAATGGATATTAGCACATTATTGGAAGATCATAACGGAGCTGAAATGAAGAAATTAAAAGAATCCTGCATCATCAAATAAGCAATAAAAATATTACAAAACAACTTCAGGTGTATTTATGATTCTCGCCTCAGCGTAACTTCAATTAATGCACATTTATCACATTATTCATTTACTATTAATAGGATATTTATTGAAATAAAAAATGCAATAATACAATACAAACTAAAAAAGAAATATTTTAAGTCACATATTGAGCTTAATTAACTCTCTTTTCCTTCTTCTCCCACACAAGGCTAAGAAATATTACGAGTATCCCTTCTCTCTGCATTCGTCACGTAATCAAGGTCTCTTTTTTTCTATCCATTTGCTTCATAATTTGGCTACTCTGGTTCTTAGATTCTTATCATTTATAAATTTAAACCTAAAAAGTTTTTATGCATTATGTGACTAAAAAAAGAAAGAAAATACAAATGAAAACAGCAACAACCACAACCCCACCCGAGAAAACACCAAACAGGTATACCTTATATATACATATATATAGTATCAAAATATTTTTGTGGCAGTTAAGCTATGCAGAGGTGTCTTCGTTTAATCCTAATTTCATGGATTTTTATTATCGATTAAATCGATTAAATCCATGCACTTAGCTTCTGCAGCATCAAAGGCGACGCTTCTGTGTAGCTTAATTGCCATAAATAAAATACTTTATACGATTACTGCTAAGCTCTACTCACTTATCGAGTACTTTTGAAGAAAGTACTGAAAATCTTTAGAAAATATATATCACCATATGATATATGTGTATGCATATAAAATGCTAAAAAAATATGCACCCACGTCCTCTCTCTCTCTCTCTCTCTCTCTCTCTCTCTATATATATATATATATATATATATATATATATATATATATATATATATATAAAATAAAATAAAAATTACAATTAAATTTACCAAAATGATCCAAGATGGTAAAATTAAAGTATATTATAAATATTAAAGAATTAATATTCATAAAGTTATCTCAGCCAGATGTAAAAGCTCGATAATATATATAATATATATATATATATATATATATATATATATATATATATATGTATATATATATATATATATTGAAAGAGAGGCATGATGTACAAATGCTAATAGTGAAAAGGATAAATATTGTGATATTGATAAGAGATAATAAATCTATTTAGCAGCAAACTTAAGGAAATCATCTGACAAAGGATGTATATTGATGATTGTATGGATGAACTTAATTGCAAAGAATCAGAACAACTAGCTTTTTAGAAGATTTCGTTTAGTTTGTCATCCAAACATTATTCAGCAGAAACATCTGTTTGGTGCATTCAAATCTGATCATCCATACAATTTGTCAAAGAAACACGTCTTTGTATTTAAGAATAAAGGAGAAACACATAATACTAAATGAAAACTACTATATATATATATATATATATATATATATATATATATATATATAGAGAGAGAGAGAGAGAGAGAGAGAGAGAGAGAGAGAGAGAGAGAAACAAAGAGATAGATAGATAGATAGATAATGTGTACATGGAATGCCATTTCAATAAAGGATACAGCAGTTTTGTATGGGAAGCCTTAAAGTCGGAAAGCTCAATGTGTAGCAGAGTTAAAAGAAATTAACAACCAAAATGTTAACCTGATCTTATCAATTGATTTCAATTCAGTAGGGTCTTTTCAAATGAGTGAGCTAGCCGAGAATAGATGTTATGTTTGTATCCACAGGGTAAAAATCTAGGGAATATTTACCGTGTTTATATAGAAAACTTTTTCTATATAATAAAAGTTTATTTATACGAACATATCATGACTAGATATCCAGAACATGTCTCGATTAAAGCGTTGATATGTTCAATTTCCTCAGCCATATATATATATATATATATATATATATATATATATATATATATACGAGCTGGACGGTCAGCGTTGACCGGTTGTACAATTCGCTTAAACACGATATTTTAATTATGCAGATTGCATATGTGTCATTGTAGAATCAAGCCTCTACTGAATATTATAAAATCCGAGGAATAATTTGCCCGATGGACTTATTCGCTAAAAAAATAAAAAAAATTAAAAAGTAGTAATGATAATGTCGTTCATGAAATTTTGTCTGTGTTTGTTTACAATACCACGTCAGCTGATATTTGGGCTTGACGATGAATACCCTGGAAAAGTCACTTCTGATTAAAGTTTAGTTTTAAAATATACAAACAAAGAAATGATTTGCAGAGAATTAAAATGGTATCACTTCTTTTATAGTAAAACTAAAAAAATTCCCTATAAAAATTCTTTTTTATCTATAAGAAAGAGAGGTAATATTTAGGATTGGATTTTTTTTATACTTATCGGACGAATTTCTGAAGAAAACATATCTAAGAACACTGTCAGACATATAAATTACTTTCGTGTGATGTTTGCAAAAGATAGGTTCAGTTGTTTGGAAATCTATGAGGAAGGAACACACACACAGACACACACACACACACACAAAGTGACATTTATATAATAGTAGAGGTACATACACACACATTATATATTCATCCCCATACGATTGCTCTTGCACCCGTCTCTTTTTTTTAGATTTTATCATTAAGGAAAAAAAAAATTACTAAAAAATAAATCCCTCGATTCCAATTTTGATGAGTGAGGGCGAAACATGTCAATTGACTCGTTTTGATTTTTTTTTTCTATTACCCTACTTTTATTTTTTAGTCGCTATCCATTTTCTTTTTCTCCTCGGTCTTTTTTTTTTTAATATAAAATGAATTCCGAAGGAATACGTCTTCCCTTCATGATTGCCTTAATAAAGTTTTGTATCCCCAAGAAAATCATGAAATATATATATATATATATATATATATATATATATATATATATATATATATATATATATATTAGTTAATTTGTTAAACCTGAAGGATTAAGTTCAATGGGTATTAGATGTTTATAATCTACTATTACTTAATTCCAGAGCCAGTTATTTATATATAAAATTATTTTCTCACAAAGACACCACAATACATTATGATAAGAAAAATACTGTCTTTTGTATTTTAAAGAATTACCACTGTTTTATCTTTTGTTTAATGCATTTATAAAAAAATACAATTCTGGTTTTTATAAACAAAATTTGTTTCTTATTTCAGATTTCAAGAGAGACAACGAAAAACTACCTTTTATTCATAGCTTAAAAAAACAAAAAAAAATCTTAACTCTTTTTCTTTTTATCTTTCATATAGGACACACACACACACACACACACACACACACACACACACACACACACACACATATATATATAGCACCTGCTATTCCCAAATGGTTATCCATTTCAAATGTTGCTTAACTTCAGTCATGAGTATGCTGTATTTAACTGATGCTAACTGATTCAGATGTATTAATGATAAGCATGAAATCTATTTGAAAACAAGGAAACAAATATATTTCTTAAGTTTTGACCTTATATACTATATTGATTTATATTGTCCTTTAAGACGGATCTATTTCAATATGCCATTTTGAATGTGTCTTATCAGAATGCAAATAGGAAGCACGATACTGATAGATATCCAACTATAAATGAAATGTGCTATTAGCATATAATAAGTTCAATCAAGAAATTCATTTGTCAGTGAGCATGCTAATAGAAAATTACAACAGGAATCATTTTCCGAAATAACGATTTCCGAAAGGCCTTATTATTTATTGCATGAATGTCAAAGAATGTTAGGCAACAAATTAATATTAAAACAAATGAACGTAGTTTACTACAGCACTTAGAAATCCATTGCAACATGCGAATTGAGTGTGAACTCTATTTCAGTGGTTATCTTCTGAAGCCTGACCCCCAAGATCTTGATGCTTTCCTGCTGTCTCGGTCCCTTTTTATGACCTTTCCTTTTCATATAGGTGGGCAGTGGAAGCGGAGGGGGCAGCAACAAGCAATCGACCTGCTGCAGTGTGCAATAGAAGCGGCCAATTACAATTGCAGATCGAGGCGACACAAGCAAAGAGCAAGGCGAGGGTGAACACGGGATAAGGCACCAGGGATGAAGGGAGGAAGGTCCAAGCAATTTTCTACAATGGAAATTGGAACACAGATTGACACCATGGTACAGAGGGCCACACAAGCCATCCATCATGATGCCATAAATTGTTCTACGGAGAAACGCTCCTTTGATGTGACTGAATCTATTTTCTTTCTTCTTAAGGATGTTAATATCGTTGACTTTTATAACAAGGAAAAGTTGAGGGTAACAGCCATAACTCATGAGCAATGTCACCTCAGCAAGCAAGTCAAAATGCAACATCAAGGCTGATTGCATCAGCAATGAGACAGGAGGTGAAAGTTAACAAATAAAAACAACAGCAGCAGCAATAGCAGCCATCACAGTATGAGATTAGAAAAAGTAGCCTGGCCATTCAGGGATCAGCAATTTGGTCACATGACAACATTATAGTCTACGTTTGACCATTTCATCGGCAGAGAAAAATCAGAACCCCTTTGCCGGAACAACAAAAAAGAAATTTTTTCTTTAATAAATACAATGTTTTTTTATTCTTATTGCACAATAAAAATGTAATTTAATGGAGCAGTAATCGATGTTTGAATAAATAAGACAAAAAGTATGTATAATAAATTCACTATGAACAAAAAACATTGAATACAGATCTAGATCAAGCAAAACTCTATCAACTCATAATGTTCCTGAATAAATTTCTTTTAAGTGATTCCTGCTTAAGTAATGACTTTATATTATATATTATTTTATATGTTCTTGAATAATGACAAGTTCTGCGTGATTTATTAGAAGAACTACACTATGATTGATATGATGAAATCAAAAAAGAGTTTCAAATAATTCAATAAGATATATAAACATTTATGAGGTAGACCTTTTTTTATATTAATTCAAGTATATTGTGAAATGAAACGTTTATTTATTAATAAACTAGGTGTATCTTCCCGGCGTTGTCCGGTAGTGATTTTAGTAGCAATTTGTTAAATTTTTCTGTTTTTGTTTTTTTAATATTGTCTTTGTTCTAATTAAAGAGAAGTAACTATGCATGAACGAATAGGAAATTATGTCTCTTTTTATGACGGAGATCATTTGAAAATCATTTCAATCAGGACAAAGTATTTACCGGAAGGAATTACATTTTACTTTTCTTAAAAACATACTGTAAGAAAAACTAACGGAAATTCAATAAACAGGGTTTTTTTTTTTCAAGCACCACTCATCTTTAGAACACATTGCTACAAGACTGCTTCTCTGTGAACTACAAGATAGCCGTCTTCAAATCTAATACAAACAAATATTCGTCATAACACGTCTCTATAAGTTTCTAAGCAATCAAACTTTGTTCATTTATCATTTTCAATCATCTCATAATATTCTTCATCATTTAACTGACCAGCTATCTTATTAATCCTTACTCTTGAGTGGTCTTTGGCGTTGATAAGTTGTGAGGAAATAAAAAGCTTGAAGATTAACAACAAAATCCTCTCACAGAGGTTCCACAAAGTTAGTTGAAAAAGAAACGCTATGAAAGTGCTTAAACGTTAATTGAACAAGAATAATTTAAAAATAATTTATTTGAATACTATACATCACAGTGTTTGTTGGGGAAACGCAGGTTTCATCAATCTGGTCATTCTGAAGAAAATCTAGTTAGTCCTATATATATATATATAAGTATGTGTGTGCATGTGTGTGTGTGTGAGCGAGAGTGTGTGAGAGAGAGAGAGAAAGAGAGAATGTGGGGAAGAAAGATAGATCGAGGAAGAGATCAATAATGAAATAAGTTTGTGAAATTACCACAGCAATATACATTGGCAGGTAAGAATTAGGGACAGAAAAAGGAGAAAATTGAAGTTGAAGAGAAGATCAAGGTTGAAGAGAGAGAGAGAGAGAGAGAGAGAGAGAGAGAAAGAGAGAGAGAGAGAGTACTGAGCAAGACTAAAGAGGAAACTTTTGTGAGTTTATGCGACTACTACCATAAGAAATATTCAAATATTTATTCACTGGAAGAAGAAGAAAAAAAAACACACATGAAAGTAGCCAAAAAACTCGAATGAGTTATATATCGAAGGCGCTTGCAAAACTTTCTTGTCCCAGGATAAAGTCACAGCATGATTTAGAAAGCTTTGATTTTCAATTGTAGTAGTAGTAGTAGTAGTAGTAGTAGTAGTAGTAGTAGTTGCCCGTTTCTATTCAACAATCAAAATAGCTGACATTTGTTAGCTAAATCTTGTCGCATTTATTGAACACACGTTTATTATCAGTGTTGATTCTTATAAAAATCAGCGAAAAACTGAAAAACAATCAGGTGAATATTGGAAAAGCTTCTCTTAATGGAATGAATTTTTAGATTACGCTCATCGTAGACTATAAAAAAATGAAGAGATGAAATAATAAAAAAAACGCTAGTGTTATAAAAGAAAATATCCTCGGGCTTTATTTTCTTTTTAATGTATTTCACAGCAAAAATCTATAGCCATGCTGAGACAGTGCATCGTAATTGTAAAGGTCGACTCAACAAAAATACTTCTCCAGTAAATCAACAATGATATGGGTCATCTTGTTGAACAGTTGTTTACAGTTAAATCACATTCCTTTTTTTACTAGAGAGTCACCACTTATCAAAGGCCAAAGGCCACTCGAGGATAATGGTTAATGAATGTAAGGTGGCCAGTGAGACAACACTGATGATTGGCAGTGATAGAAATTGGCTAAAATTTGATTATTTAAGGGGGTGGCTCGACAAGAATTTGTTTATATTTGATTTGAAAACGACTGTGTTTTAGTTAGTTAGTAAGCAGACCCACAGTACACCAGTTCTTATCAGATCGTTAAAGTTATGTAATTTTAAATTTTGTCCGTTTTTATAAATCAATGATCATTTGGGAATATTAGGTGGCAAAAACAAACACTTCACAATAGTTGTCTCCCTTTCACATT
>NC_136509.1:68124600-68153783 GCF_053919585.1 Euprymna scolopes
ATAACAGAAGCAGTTCATGCCGTAGAGTGGCTCTGCTTGATATTGTGTTACACATATGCATACATGTGACATGTTTTTTATGACTTCACAGTGGATCGAAATAATGGGAAATCAAAAAGTGAAGGCGCATTTGTTTTTTACAAATGAATCGTCGCTTATCAAGGCCAAAAATTATGCAAGGTATTCGGCAACATAAGGGTGCTGACAAATCAATTTGTTTTGACCAATCGAATGTTGTCCCAGATCCAGCATGACCAAATCAATAAAACTCGGGTACACCCACCAGACATGTTAATATTTTTTTTCTTGTTGAACCTAAGATCAGTTACTTTATTTTTTTAACTAACGCGTGGTACATGCTATATATATATATATATATATATATATATATATATATATATATATATATATATATATATATATATATTTAACTGAAAAAATTGGAACTTGTTAAAGTATCGGAATGCGTATTGGAATCAAAAAACAATTGTGCCTTCTTTATGATGCCAAAAACGATTCTTTTAATTTGTTTGTATTAATGATTAAATGATAAATATTAATCAATTTTAAGCTATCATTAATTTAAAATTTTATATATCATTCTTTGGTCAAGATCAAAGTGTAGTATCTGTTCTTCAGATGCTGCACTTCCATTTCTTGTTCTCTTTCGGTGGAGGATCAGTCCTTCACAACTGAGACAATTTTTTATTTTTGTACCTTTTCTCCACGTTAAAAAACGACCCTGGTGTCTAACTCTGTCCCGTGGGGAGGCATAGTAAATAGGTACAAGTATATTTTTATGTTTGCGAAAGTATATTCGCTTATTATATAGGTTTTTACAATAATCTGCATATTCACTCTATATTTAGAAATTTAAAACGAATCAGAATCAGTAATTGTATAAGAATCGGAAATTTAAAAAAAGAATCTGGAAAACTATTAGAATCGTCCCATCACTAATATATATATATATATATATATATATATATATATATATACTTCTATTTCCATCAACATGAATACTAGCTTATTCTTTTTCTGCTACTCATCTCAACATTATAATGACTTTTCTTTTAGCTACAGCAATAAGACAATGACATCTGGAATAAGTAACATTGCTGGACTTTATTTGTTACAGAATACCTCATGATGTACACGCTATGAGTAAAGGAAAACAAAAATTATGTTTTGACAGATTTTATAAACATCAAGTTTGAGACTAAGCCAATCAGAGACAATTCAAATGGTGGTATGTTAACATATTCGTGATGAGTTCCATTCAACTAATTGTGTTAGCAGATGTAAATTGATGCAGAGAAGAGACGCTTTAATCTTTAAACAACATTGATTCCATGCCGATATGCTACTATAATAATATTGTTAATAAAATAATGTGATATAAAAATAATTCTAATCTAGAATCCATGTGGACAAACAGAAAGGAGATGGAATACAATACAGTTTATTATTTTTATACTACTTAGAATTGGTGCAACTGAAATACAATATTAAAGATTCTTATTGTAAATATTTAAGCAATGTAAGGGTAAATGTTAGCTATGCCACCCAAAAGGAGGACATGGCATTATTTGCAATAGACTAAGTCAACAATAATGACTCGGCCAATTAAGTCAGTTGTAAAAATCAGAGGACTGAAATTATTTGATGAAGGTTGACACGTTAGCTCATTAGATTTAATTGAAAATAAAAATGCCTGCATCCTTCTGAATAAAACGAGAAAAGGTTATGTTTGAGCATAACGGTTGTTGATTATGTAAAATAAATAGAAGAATTGATTTGAACAAAAAAAGACGGCAACTCAACTCTCTCAACAAAAAACGTTTTTTTGTTAAACAAATCAATGGCGACAAATGCTACATCACTGATCACTTTTGTGACTAATTTATCTATAAAAATTTTATAGTATATATAATATATATATATATATATATATATATATATATATATATATATATATATATATATACACACACACACTCATACGACGTAATCACGTTGACACACCGGTTCTCGTTAGATCACCAGTTAAGCAATGCTGAGTCTGGTCAGTACCAAATGGGTGACTAATTTGGGAACTCCAGACGCTGTATGTAGGAGACACTTCCCAGCAAGATCTACAAAAACCTAACGTCGTCATCTCCCCTAATGGGGATATGCATGCAACTGGGGACCGCTTGTAAATTTCATACTCCCTTTGGATGAAGCCGGTTAAACCCGCATAGGTTTAGTGCCGTTTCTTTATATATACTCATGTTATAGCATGGTACACGTATTCAGTAGATGTGTTCATTTGCATATATACACAGAATAGATCAATATATCTATATTGATGAAATAAAGTGTCATTCTGTGAGAATCTGTGTCACGTCATTATCATTTCATCAAAGTTAAGAACTAGCCACACAACAATGGGAAAATACCACAAAACTATCAAGAAATCTTTAAGCTGTAAACCTTTTGACCGAAAACAATAATTATCATAAAAATATTATTTCGCTGTAGATAACAAAAACATTACATGGATCCATTTTTAATGCATAAATGTGTTTTATTTTCTGCCATGTTATATTATTTTACCAATTTATTGTGCATTCACATGATTCCATTTACTTTTACTTTGATTACGCTCTTATGAAACGTTTACGGACGATTTATAAGGAAGAGCCATAAACCTGAACACAACCTCCAACCATTAGACATCAAGCGACTTGAATTGTAGTTGGATTGTTGTTTCTTTCAGAGGTGGCAAACCAGTTTGGATAGCATCTTATTCAAATAAAATATGATGCAGAACCTACCAGCGTTATCCATAAGGTTGGCTTACCAAAGTTACAACAGTTCAAAATCGTGTCAGCAACACACACCACCAAATGATATATGGAAGCAAACCATTTCGTACAGATAAATATTCTTTAGATGTACAGTTTCCAAATTAACATTATTCACACACGATTCTTAGCGATGATAGAACTTGGATATTTTTCTGTGAAAAGACTGAATTATTATTTTAAATAAATAAATGCTGAATTAGTTTTCAACATCAAGAGATCATTAACAATTAAAAAAATATATATTGAAAGCACGACATTTGTTAAGCATAAAGGTTATCCTAACGATATATCTATTATGTTGGTATGAACATGTGGGTCGTCCGTTGCCGTAAGTCTTAAATCGCAGGAAGTTTTGCTGGCCAAGGAAAACTTGGAAGCAAGTGATCAGATATGACCACGCAGAGTTGAATTTGGAGAGAGCTGAACTCTTGAATCGCAAGCAGTGGAGAGTGAACTTGTGTGATATGAGAAAACATCTGAACTCTGAACAGGTGCCTATTTACTATGCCTCCCCACGGGACAGAGTTAGACACCAGGGTTGTTTTTTAACGTGGAGAAAAGGTACAAAAATAAAAATTGTCTCAGTCGTGAAGGATTTCTCCTCCACCGAAAGAGAACAAGAAATAGAAGTGCAGCATCTGAAAAACAGATACTACACTTTGATCTTGTCTCGAAGGCCAAGAAGTGACGTTAAATAAATAGGAGAAAAGTAAAGGTTTAATTTCAGAAATTTGGTTAAAACTAATCACGAAATATATCGATTATCAATTCAGTATAACTTTGATTACAGTTTTGCCTTTGTATAAAAAGTCAACAATAAGATTCATCAATACATTAATGAGCACCCATGATAGCTATAAAACCAAAAGCATTTTACATGATCTAGTATACAATTTAAAGATAATATCAAACTAAATTTTATAAAATTAAGCGAAATAATTTATTTAAAAATATACACTTACAGTTGTCCAGGATGCAATGAAATCATTTTAATTTTTATTTGTTTGCACATAGAAAAAAAAATAGACTTTAATTGTTAGAGAAACATCTCTTTTTATATTCTCCAATTAAAAAATATCAGTTGTTCCCCTTGCTGATTACGATTTTTCGGTCATAATTGAAATATATTTTCATATTATCGGTTGTCTGAACAGGACCATATAAAGTTTTAAATAAACTGTAGCAAACTATGTTATAAAAAGCTAAGTGACTAACTATAGTTGAGGACAACCCGGAGCCCTCTTTTTTATAAGCTGCTCCACCAAAATGTTCCCAGGATTACTATACTTGCTCTTGAGCCTCCTTTTATAATTCTAAGTGAGCATCAATTACCATGTTTTTAAGTCTTTGATTCAGCCGAGGATTAAACCTTGATCTCCCATCCTATTACCAAATGGTTTCCCATTATACCAAATATACAGAACGAGTATGTTATTATAGCATCAATAACATGGTACAACAATAGCAAATGGAAATTGGCTAGTCAGAATCAAAGTTTGATATGTCAGCTTAAATACTATTTAGGTTCAACTTTCAAAATCTCACAAAATGACGGTATATGTTAGATTTGATTACGTTTAAATACTTGCTATTTTTAACGTAAACATTTGAAAGAATGAGCTAAGCGTTAACCCATAAACAATATTGAGGTAAATTTTTTGTTGCAAGTAAAATGATATTTTAAGGAAATGGCAAACGTCAAAAACAGAAGTGATATCTACGTGCAGATCGTATAAGCATCCATTGCAGACACTTTAAGAGCGAAAAGATGCTGGAAACAGAGCAGAAGATCCGATGTAGAGTAGAACTAAAGAAAAGGGGGAAAAAAACTGCATATGATGTAAGCAATTTGATAATTGTGTGTCACTCATATAATAATCGGCACCACATAGCACACGACAAGAAGATATTGCTTGACAAAAGACAATTTTCTGTGAAAGAATACACGTAGAATTGAAGAGGCCAAGAAATCAATGTTTCACAGCATGCCTAGATGAGTCATAAGAAGCGGTCACATTTGTCATTGCTGTGAAGTTCTCGCATAGAGAACCATTTCTTTGGGGATATTCTTTTTTCTTCTTTTCTGATTGTTATTATCTGTGGGACTGAACTGGATATTAGCCGTAATAGAGGATTTTTTCAGGGGATGTGGGGAGAGAGAGATAGAGAAAATAAAAGGAAGTTTTCCCCCTGCTCTTCATGACTTTCTTTCTCATATAACCTTAAGACACATTAGTCAACACAAGGGCATTCCGTATTGAGCAAGCTATGCTTAAAGAGAGTATCTTGCTAATCAAAGGAATTGCGCGCAATTGACAATTATTATTTGTCAACATTTTTTAAACGAATACATCTCAATGAAAGTGACTCTCTCTTCAAATATTCTTATTCAACTATACAAACATATCTAATATATAAACTTATTTAACTGAGGTTTTAAAAGTAAGACCTAAATAGTATTTAAGCTGACGAATCAAACTTTTATTTTGACAACTCATTTTCCATTTATTATTGTTATACCATGTTATTTCCAGTAGACTAGCATACTTCACTAAAATTTATTTAAGAAAACAATAAATCCAAAGTTTTCTAATTGTTACCTTAAAAGAAAAATCATCTAAGAAGAATAACTCCTATTCTTTTATGAAGAGTTATTGTTCTTTATCTGCTTTTGCTTTTTTTTTTCATTATTTTTTACTTATGTCTTCCGTCTTTTTTATTATATCAAAATATCCACAAAAGAAATTTGATCCTAACGGGTCCCAGGCAATGCTGAATCAATACAGTTAGTCTAATATAAAAATTATGTCACTTGTATTTTAAAAGTTGGACCTAAATAGCATTTAAGTTAATAAATCAAATTTTGTCCTTGGTTTTCTTTTAACATAGACATATTTACAAAACAAATTTTGAATCTAATTAACCTCAGGTAACACTGGATTGTACTACTAGTTAATAATATTGGTGTCTGTATATTGTATTACACTTTAAATCAGATTTGGTTCTAAAAGAATATGTGAACATATTAGTTCCGAATATTTAAATGCAAAAGTTCAAAAATAAATTTCTCTGTATAATAAAATCAATGTGTGCACACAGTGTGATGGTGTATGGAAATAAAACTTGGCTTGGAGATGTTTGTGTTGGATGGAGGGAAATGTATACGATGGATGTGTAGTATGGATCTTAAAAACATACATATATTTGAGCAAAGGAAGATTAAATCTGGATAGTATATGGAGGTGTATGTAGAACAGAAGAAAATGGGTAATAATTCTTGGGTTAGTAGGAGTAGAACAGCTGAGATAGCAAAGCCGGTTGACAGAGGAAGACTAAGGAACACATGGAAAATAAATGGTAAGGATAGATTTGAGAGGAAAAAGGATAAAATAAAGATCTGGCAGAGATGGGATAGTTTCTAAATCATTATATGTAGAACATGCGTTAAATTGATGATGATGACTATATAATAATAATAATAATAATAATAATAATAATAATAATAATAATAATAATAATTAGTTAACTTGGCCTTTTGGCGAATATCAAAGTGTAGTATCTGTTCTTCAGATGCGGCACTTCCATTTCTCGCTCTCTTTCAGTGGGGGAGAAATCCTTCACGACTGAGACAATTTTCATTTTTGTATCTTTTCTCCACGTTAAAAAACGACCCTGGTGTCTAACTCTGTCCTGTGGGGAGGCATTGTAAATAGGTATGATAATATAATAATGATAATAATAATCGATATAATAATGAAATGTGACTTATGAAAAGATTATCTTGACACATAGGATGGAGGATTGTTCTATCAAATACTGCATCCTAATGGCAATAATTATAAAGATCAAATATATGAAAAAACATATAAGCTGAAATATAAACAATTCAACTAGAGCTATTTTATACAAGATAAATTTATATTAAAATTGTTTTGAAAACATTTTTTTCTCCTGTAATGGATTTATATTATTGAAACATAAAAATAGTCCTTCATCATATATTGGATCATTACTCGTCCGACCTGGCAGTAATATCCCGGAAATTATTGAACTCATTCTGATATTGGACTGCCCAGGTTGTATGATATCCTTTTCCTATGACTTTTAAGCACCATTTAAATAAGTTTTAAATAACATTTTCAATATATGTGCTGAAAAGCAAAATACTTGTTTATTCACAGCTGAACATTTTTCTAATTGCATTTCATTTCCTCTGATGATATGAGCCATTATTGAAAATCCATCGATTAAGGAAATAAATATAATTTTTCTCCATATATTCCTTGTTTCAAACAATAAATTCTTAACTTGAATATATTTGTATATATTTTAATCTACAGAATTTAACTTTAATCATTAAACTTATATGTTACTCTATTTTTTATATTTTTATATTTACCTTTTTTGGCTAGGAACGTCCTGAAAGTATTACTTCAATGTAATATCTGACAGACAATTCACTTGATTTCTAATCTGTGACTTATCTCATTTACATATATCTATGTATATATATATATATATATATATACATATACATATATATATATATATATATATATATATATATATATATATATATATATATATATATATATATTGCATTTTTGTATGATTGTGGCCGTTCTCCTTTTCTGAAGAAAAGCATTTAGCTTCGAAATCTATGACTTTGACATTTCTTTTTTCTTAATTTTCTCCTTTACTTTTCTTTATAGTTAAGATGATATAATAGTTATATCTAACTTTTATTCCTCATCTTTCATTTAATATATTTGTTTGCCCCTCTTAATAGTGTTGAGCTTCTTATCTTGATACGTTTTGCTTTGTTAAAGATGTATTCTTTGATAAAATAATCATACAAGGTTTTCATGATTGTAAGTTGATTTTAAATATAGAACATTTTTAAAATTTCCCAGAAAGTCGTTAAACGCCATCTATATATAATGGAAATATTTTAAATTTATTTTTAAAGGATATAAAAAATAAATTAAAAATATCTGCATCGTTTTGATGGCTCACAATAGTTTATATGCTTTAAAGAACTTTTTCATTTTTCATTATTTCATAGAAAATTAAACTGAATAAAAAACTGAAAAATAAACCTTTGCAGAGTGTATTGCATATTAATATAAATGTTTTAAGCAACTGACACAGTTTTTATGGAAAAGATAGACTGACAATATCAAATTATATGATTACAAAATATACATTTTCTTAAATATTGTTTCTAATGGGAATTACTGTTGCATGCATACAAGCTTTCAAGAAATATAGTATAATTTGGTTAAATATACGAATAAATTATATTAAATTATATTAAATATTATAACATAAAATGATATTATTTGAAGCCATTGAAAATGAACAAAATACAGAATAGGCTCCAAATCTCATCAGCAATTTTATATAAGATGAAAAATTGTGACATTAAATTAAATAATTCTAATATTAATACTAGTCAAATTAAAAATATTTTTATAACATGACGATTAATCAGTCAATTAGTTTTGTCAGTAAAAATTAAAAAAGCAGAAATCAGTTCAAATAAAAACAACAATGTTATTAATAGCATAATAAGCATTGGAAAAAAATGAGAAAGCATTGCAAATGAGCGATACGTGAAATAGAAAGAATTGTGAAGGTCATTAGGCATAAATTAACAAATATTACAATGTTACAATGACAGAAAAGGTGTCAGAATAGCGTTAAGTATAATTGTGTACGAGGGTCGTTCCAAAAGTAAAGCCTCCTATATTTTTACTCAAAAAGTTGAAGACCTATGAAGACGGGAATGGTACCATTAAAACGAACGACCTTTTGTGCTCCATAACTTATTTTTCTACATAGTTAACATCATTCTCTATGCACTTTTGATAGGAATTCAATGACGCATCTCTGCTTCTGACGCACGTCCATGACAGAGATTGCTTTCTTAATCTCACACTGTCAATGTTTGTAACAAAAAGGGGAAACTTTCAGCTCATGAATGCATAAGTTTAGTCACCATAACAATGCAGTTTGTAATCCTCTCTGATCCATTCGGGTAGAATAAAAAATAGGGATTGTATTAAGGATTTTTTATAACTTATTCCGTACGAAGAACCACCATTGTATACATAGTCCCCTATTTTGAAAAAAAAAATATATACAGGTTGTCAATATTTATATTGTTTCTAAAACTATTTGATAATTATTTCCCCTTTCCTTCTATCACCTTCCTCCAGCTCTACTTTTTGTAGTCTCTTTTTATCTATATCTGTCACACAAACCGGAGACACAACTGAAAACAAAACCGTTTATCAAGGTCAATGCTGCTTTTCTCGTGTACATTTTTCTTTACAAGAAATCCAACGGTAATATAAATTTTATAATCGAGAATTGTACAATAATATTGTGAACGAATGGGAAAAAGATATGAGGTGGTGGTAGGTGGAATGGAATAAGTTATATATAATATGTCAACCACAATCAAGTTAACAAATTTCCCAACTTTACAATCACAGATAAAATGTCCGCATAACATAAAGTGTATGAATGATCTCTTATAACCTTTTCTGTAGACATGAAATGCATCAAACTGTTGAACGCAATGTCATACAGAAGTAATATTTCGCCTTTGATAAAGTATAAACGAGGTCTATATCAGTTTTATATAAGATGAACCAGAAGCAAATCTTAATAAGTGTTATGTGCCAAAAGGTAGAAATACAGAGAGCAATTTCTCATTACTTATTACTTAGACAATGACAGAAGTAGAAAGTTGTGTTTTTTATGATTGGTCTCAAATACAAATTATTTATTGTTCCTGTCAACATCCGGGTTGCAAATCATCACATTTGAATTCGTGCAAGAAGGGGAGAGAACCACTAGCAACAAGTTTTTGCATTCCTTTTTTTATTAATTTTGAATTAAATTTGTTTTCCTTAATATTATTAACAGATGATTTCATTAAGTGTACAGCATCAATATAATTTATGAATGGCTTTATATGGGGCATAATATAGACACAATGTTCCATTTGAAAATTCAAATATTTCAGATTCTCATTGAATTCGATCCATAATGATTAGAAATCAATTAAGTGAGGGTCTCTGGATTTTAATATCTTCTTAAGGCTTAAATTATCTTTGTGAGCCTTAAATTAAAAATTTTTCTAGAATCAAAATAATGTAATGAATTTGGATTAAAATTAGAATAAGGATTCTAGACATAAGATTTAATATCATTATACCTTAATTTTAATGCCCGTAAGCAGACATTAAAAGTGATGTAGAACTGTTCTATTTGAGGAATTCATTTTATCAGTCCTGGGACGGGTATTCTAATTATTATATAATTAGATCAACTTTAAAAAAAAAAAAAAAAGAAATACTTTGAAAGAAAATCAAACGATGACTAATAAAGATAAAAAAAATATTTATAAATATTAATTTTTAACCAATCAAATTTAATCTCAAATATTTGAACTGATTTCAAAACTTCTTGTGTATTTCAGTAAAAAGCTTCAAAATATATCATGCATCTTATCGTTTTTTTAAATTTTTCTTTATTAAAAATATCTTAAAGAAACCAAATCCAACAATCCTTTGATAATAAATTAGTCAATAATAATTCAAGCATTAATTTACAAGACAAAATAAGGAAATGAATCTAAAAGTTTTCTTGCTACGGCTAAAATACTATGAAAATTCAATACAACAAAACCAGAATACAAAATCACTTGCAATTTTGGTCAGAAAAATATGGTAATTAATGCAAGGCAAAAGTATTTTGCATGTATTAACTATACAAAAAAGTTGCAAACTTAGAAAAAAAAAATGAGTCTGTGAAAATTTACTAATCTACAAAATAATATAATAACAAGTATCATAACCTTAATAATGGTAAAAGTGTTTGCTAATGGTCTGAGAGATTAGAGTTCAATCCTTGCTCGAGTCATACCAAAGACTCAAAAATGTTGTTTTCTTATTAAACACTGGGCCAACAGTAACGCTCTCTCCAACACTTTGATGTAGTTACTCCTTAAAAAGGAGCCTTCGAGTCACCTTCGACTATATTTGACTATTTTATTTTAATTAATTTCAATTAATTTAAAACTTTATTCATGCTGTGTTTTCATTTGTTTGTGTGTATACAAAGAAATCTAATGCAATAACTTTAAACACCGATAAATATGATATCAGTTCAAACTATATGCTGATAGAATAGTGGTCATCTGTGACATCATAGACTGTTACCGATGACCAGTATCCTATCGATAATGTTATTAGTGCTGTCTACGGTGGTATTCATCAATATGGCCATCTCACATAACGTAAGGGACATATGAACTAATGAAAATAACTGTAAAAAAAAGAACACTAACGTTTAAGTTTTAATTGAATAACAAACAATGTATGATGCTGCCAGATTATTATATTAAATAAAATAAATCTTATTAATTGTTGTGATTAAATAATCAAGAAAGAAATGATAAAGCCAAAAGCAGTTAAGGACTAAATGGAAACTGACCTGGAGGATATATCCACGAGCATAATCTTCATAGGACCATCCAAATCCGTGCAGCACCTGGAGCACTTCTTCATGCTGCAGGACACTAAAGAGTCGATCCAATAAGATCTTGAGGCGGATAGGTGTTGCCTGTGCACCATATAGCATTAAGCTGGCAATGTCAAACACAATGTTTGGTTGAACTATTTCTACCTGCATACCCATATTGAATATATGTTGATATCCAAGTTTGTCCAATGCTGTAATGATAAAAGAAAAGAAAATTAAGCATACATTTCAAGATTTTAGATACTAACAAATAAGCTTAATTCATGACAGAATCACAAATATATCTAAGTTTCACCCTATGCCTTCACCCCATGAGGCATTCACAGCAAACACTCGACTGGCTACAATCACTATCAGTAGTTTCCCTAACTCTCTATCCGTGCCTAAAACTAAACGAAAATTCCATGAACAGTACTTTTCCCTGTCCCAGAACTGATCATCTGTGGAACACAATATCATGGAACTGCTCTCCAGTCGACTATAATATGGGCGTTTTCAAGTCATAACCCAAAATAAATCAACTCATCCAATTTTCACCATCACTGATCATCATGATGTTGTATCACCTGACACCTATTAACCCATATCCCCGTGTGGCCTCTGTACCTTGATAAGCAGTGGCTCTATGGTATTAAAAAAAGATGTGTGACTGACAGGTAGGAGAGATACAAATCACTAGATCATATGGTAGATGGACTGGAGGAACGTCT
This sequence comes from Euprymna scolopes, assembly GCF_053919585.1. NCBI lineage: Eukaryota > Metazoa > Mollusca > Cephalopoda > Sepiida > Sepiolidae > Euprymna > Euprymna scolopes. Next base: position 68,136,719 of record NC_136509.1, read on the forward strand.
GACATTTGACTCAACTCTGAACAATAGACTCCAAACGATAAGAGGCTTAATGAACAGGTACTAGAGGAAGAAGTGGAGAGCCCACTCGAGACAGTGACATCACCACCAACAATAATAAAAGCAAGAGAGGAGATCCAAGTGAAAGAACTCCAGAAGAATCAAGACCAGAGCCAATAATTGCAATTTAACCAACCAGATCAAAAGAGAGAGGCACTAAATATCGAGAACGCTCAGACTATGCAATAATATTTCAACGACTAGGTATAGAAATAAAAATAATAACAACTAAAAATAGTTTCGAGAGACAATGGATACCCTTTGGACAGGCGTTTGTGTATGCGTCTATAGTGAAACAAGGATTGCATAATGAAAAACTGCATCTTTTGTCTAGTGGCAAGAAGCAATAACCCCGAATAAGCTGAGAGAAGATATTTACTTATTTATATATATGTATATAAATATACATTGATCTTTATTATGAGAGGAGGAGGAGGAGGAGGAGGAGGAGGAGGAGAACGACGACGACAACAGCAACAGCGGCAACAACAACAACAACAACAACAACAACAACAACAACAGAAAAACGAAATTTTAAGACAAGAGTATAAAAACACTATCTTTAATATCTAGTAATAAATAGGGTGATAAGTAATACGATTGTGCACCTAAAAACAAGAATAAGTTTAAGGCTCCAAAGGTTTATACTAGAATTATCTGTAAGAACCCATGGGGTAACGGATAAAGTACTAAGAAAAATTCAGTTGTAAGTAACCCATTTCTCGAAGTTGAAGGTTCAATCCTCAATATAAAGTGATACAAAGAATACAATTGCGAATTATTTAAGATTTCTACCTGGCCATAAATGATGGAAGAGAAGGATTTTGTTTAAAATTCCATGCAGATTCCCGAGTTCAATAGAAAGATTCCTGAGTTCAATAAGAGACACCTGAAGAAGGTCAAAGGTTACATCGGCCGAAACGTTGTTAGAATAACACTCAAGATGAGAATAGTAGCCGAATAATACAAATCATCCAAAAAAAACAACATTATTTTGATTAGAAGGCAAAAAAAATGATCTATCGTTTCTTTATTAAAAGACAAAAGATGATAATTTGTTTGGCCAAATTTGATATGTGTAATAAGTTAACGACACTAAATAACCAATAAGAGTAACAATTTAATAGACAAGTTTGCTACAAACAGTAATTTATTACTTTTCCTTTCTCAAAACATATAAGAGTGTGGAGATATTAGGACCTTCAGTTGACAGACAATACCACTGATTGGACTTAATTAATGTATCTTAATTAGCCCATATTCATTGAAAAATCAACTTCATGGAGTATTGCGCACTTTGTTAAACTTGTTTGTTTTTCTCCTTTTTTATTTAGTTTTTGCTTTTTTTTTATTCCCACCTCCCCCGAAACGAAATTATTGTTAAAAGACCAATCAGACAATCTTTTACATGGCGACACAATGAGCGCGATTGTTTTTTTGGTGAAATGATTTTTAATACAATATTTATTGGGGAAAATAAAACAAAACAGAAATGAATAAATAAAATGTGCAATACAACATTTTTCTGTTATGAAATCATCTAAAAAAAATCTATCTCTCCAATAACCATCATCTATTTGTCAACTAACATAAAAAGAGGTGATTACGAGAATTGCAAAAGAATAAATAGAAAAGAAAAAAAAGTGTTAATGAGAATTGTAAGAAAAATAAAATAGAAACGAATATAGGTGGCTACGAGAATTGAAACAATAACAGAATAGAAACGAATAAAGGTGGTTACAAGAATTGCAAGAATAATTTAATAGAAATAAAGAAGTGATTACAAGAACTGCAATAATAATAAATAGAAAAGAAAAAAGGTGATTACAGGAACAGCAAAAAAGAAAGAAAGAAAGAAAAAATGGAATAGAAAAGAAAAAAAAGATGGTTACGAGAATTGCAAGAATAACGGAATAGAAAAACAGAGGTTAATGTGATATCAACTTTACTTTAAACTCGTATAGATTTTTGAGTTCGACAAAAGTTCTTAAGTTTAAAAAGAGGCACCTCAAGATGGTCGTTGATTACATCTGTCAAAACATTGTAAAAATAACAACCAAGATTGGAATAGTAGTCTGAATAATCGAAATAATACTGATTATCTACATGTTGGGTATTAGATGAATTATTTTTCACAGATCTAGTTAGAACCAGTCGGGGATATGTCCTTAATCAGTCCAACAGTGACTTTGTTGTTGTCAGGCTGAGGAAAGATGTTACTCATTCTAGGAGGTCCATACTCCCAGACTTTACCTTCACTCTAAGAAAGAGTTTGTTGCAAATTGTTTAAGGTATCAGGAAATGCCGGTAGATCTGCTCAGACATTTTTTGTAGGCCAGAATTCATTGGCTTTTCAAAACCCCACCTGACCTTTGTCTAACTTCATGCAGAGGATGTAAATAAATATACAACATAATCAGCCTATTATTCTGTTCTGATATGCCCACCCCTCCATCCATGGCAAGTTCACAAAGCATTATTTGGAACTGCTTAATTTCAAGTTATTGATTTTATCTTTGCACATCAATATTCTTGGAACTGTTCTGACAGAATTAAATGGATACTAACTTCCTTTCTCTATTCACTCTACTCTTGCAAATGTGAATGGCCGACTAAAAGATTCATCCAATCTTCATGTGTGCATAATTATTGAAACGTTTCGAACTTCTGATTAGTTTGTTTTCCTTCCATGTTGCAAGGTATTCTTCCTAACCAATCGCTAGGTCACGTAAAAGTGACGTTTCCATGTTTCTAATATTGTCAGTAGGCATAAACATTCGTTTCACTTCACACGTCTTGTCGAAAAACGGTTTTTCTGACATGGAAAATGTTTCACAGCTAAAATGGTTGAGCAGTAATTAAAATACTTTCTTTTTTTCATTGTTTAACAGAATTTTTAAGAAATTGTTTTGAATACAAACGCAAGATTACATGTGATGAAGAGCCAACTGTTTTATCCCCCCCCCCCCCATGATGAACACAAAAATTTTCTATGCTTCAAGTTGTTTATATCTGCAAATATTTATTCATGGTGTTTTTTTTTTGTAGAGGAAAATTGTTATTTTTGCTTTTTGACTTTGCAGAACATGACTAAGGAAAAATCAAAAGAAAAAGAAATAAAATCAATAATAATATCAATGTTTGGTGCATTTTGGGTTAGGAAACCAGTATCTTCAGACAGTCTGGTCTGATAGCACCAATAGTTTATTAATTAAGCTTAGAATTATCAATATGAAAATAATAAGGGAATACAGATGACATCCTCCCATGATGCAAACTATTATTATCTTTAAAAGAGTTCTTTAACATTTAATACATAAATTTTCTAGCTACTATCAATGTGTAAATATCATAACACGAATAACAGAATCTACGGGTCTTCAAGTTGGGTGGCGGTTTAGAGGTTGCTTTCTATATATCAAACTTGAAAGATATTTTGTCATACCAGCATTTCATTACTCAAGATTGACTCAACTAATTATGGCAAGCTTGCTGTTAACATAAAACTTAGAATCCACAAATCCATTTGGCAAAATCTAATATCAACAAGTTTTAAATTGTTTGGTTTGGTTTGGGTTTTTTTTTTAAAGAAAAATTATTTTTACTTTTGACTTTGCAGAACATGATTGAGTTTTGCAAAACGAAAGAGAGAAAAAACAATAACATCAATGTTTGCCGCATTTTCATTCAGGAAGCTAATATGTTCAGAAAGAATCAAGTGTTTATTAATTAAACTAGCAATTATCAATATAAAAGAATACATGTTTTATATGCAATGATAACAACAAAAAAAACAACATTTGTTTGTTTTACAAAGTTTAAATAACGTTTTTTAGGACTTTTACTTGGCAAGCTGAAAAAGGTCTAATTCAATAGACAACACAAAGAAAATGCCTATGATAAAAAAAATCTAAACTATATGAAAGTAAGTGGGGGAAAAAGAATGGAACAGAGATTGCTCTCTCAAATATTTACTGATAAAAGTTGAATTCATCTGCAGGGTACTAAGCTGGCCTAACAAACTGTGCACAAGTCATTTATGCTATTCTTATTTATTTATTCATTATATATATATATATATATATATATATATATATATATATATATATATATATATATATATATATATAAAATAGAAATAAAAAAAGGAAATACAGTTTAGTTCAAGCAGAAAAGAAAGGAAATAGTTGGGACCATTATAGAATGAAAATTGGAGTCTATCTTAGAGGAGGGCAGTCGGAGAGGCATTGGGTGAAATTAGGGAAGGTACCAGCTATGGATATACCTGTCACTGTGATGGAGTAATCAAAATAAGAGCATATTTTTCCCCCTTTTTCCACTCCCTGGGGAGTAATAGAAAACAGAATGTAAAATCTGTAGCACCAGCAATGAGCCACTTCTTGGGGACATGTAAATAATGAGGATGCACTAGAGACATTAGTGTAAAAAAGTCTGGCTTTGTAGAATTGGAACCATCATGACCGCCACCATCTCCTCCCCACTCGACCCACACATGCATGGAGAGGTAGAAAGGTAGAAAGGTGATGGGTCTTGATTGCTGCTGCCTATGTTTGGAGCCTCACAGACAAACACTGTAGTTTTAATGCTGTGGTTGGCAAATAAGTCATTAACTAGAGAATTGCCACCAAATCTGCTTGAAGCAGTATTTTGCCCATCAAATGATAATGTTAGTAAAGCGGGAATATAGGGGGGAGTAAAAGTGTGTGCGAGGGAGGGGAGGGGGAGAAGTGTCGGAAGAAGCTCCAGCATCCAATTATTAGCCAGTTTGTGGAGAACCCTTTCATAGATGCCATTTCTTTAGAATGAGAACAGTCTTGTGGCGACAGGATTGAGAAGCATGATTAAACATAAAACGAAGAATGTTTGCTAGCTTACACCTTTTTCTCGGCAGACATTTGAGCCGACTGAACAAGAGTTCAGAACTAAATTTGCTTTATTAAGTATACACATACACATTTATATACCGAATATTGTTTTAATGATCTGTATAAAAAAATATCATCATCACCACTAACACTACCACTAGAGGGATGTCAGAGGCTAAGAAATTAACGATACGGGCTGACAACCTGGATTTGCCAAATTCGAATCCAGTTTGTTACATATAAACACTTTTACTTAGGGATGCTGGCAACCTTCACGTGTTCTTTCCCATAAGATGCCGATGTCTTCGTAGAAATAATTCTAATTAAAAAAGATATTAAGAAAACGAATGTCAACAACAATTATCTGATTTCATAGGAACAACAACAACACCATCCAAAACATAATCTGCTACCCCCTTACAAAAAAAAAAAAAAAAAAAAAAAAAAAAACGTGATGACAGCAGCATTTGTTGTTCCTATTTACAATGCCTCCCCACGGGACAGAGTTAGACACCAGGGTCGTTTTTATAACGTGGAGAAAAGGAACAAAAAATTAAAATTGTTTCAGTCGTGAAGGATTTCTCCTCTACTGAGAGAGAACGAGAAATTGAAGTTCAGCATTTAGTCAAATTATTAATCATAGTCTAACTTTGAACAGATTAAATTTTGAGATATCTAGGTTAAACAACAAAGTTACAGAAAAAGGTCAAAGTCACAGTTTTTTGGCAATAACTTTTGTTCTATTCGCTACTTGGCCCATACTGTAGACAATGGAGTCCTGTATCATATATGATCTTGATCTTGAAATGTTTGCTTTAGATGGAATTTTGAAGGAATTTCCTTTTCCAAATTTTACATATGAATATAGATTAGATAACAGTAATCCTGATCATATAAAACAAATTCAACCAAATAAAAGCAAAAACAATTCAATGAATTTTTGGGTGCTTATGCACTTATGTTACCGTGCTACTTTTTAAATAGTATTTTCAAGTTAAAGTCAAGGATCGATAAAGTTACATCATGCTTCTTTTTTCACGTTTCTGAATCAAGTTATTTCATAACAAATAGACGAGTATTAGAACAAGTGTTCTGTTGATGAGTGATTTGTGAGCAGGATAATCTTTTGGTCAATAAGGAAACATTTCGGAGTTAAATGGAAAATGTTTATTCAGATACACAACTCATGTGACATGTGAAAGTAGTTTTGCATTGTGATTTGCCATTTTGAGGTAATTATAGAAAACAATTAATGGAAAGGATATTATGAAAATATCGATAAGGTTCTAAGAAATATAGTAAGAGAAAAGAAGAGAGAAGAAGATAGGGTGAGAGAAGAAAGGTAGCAAGGAAGAGAGGCGGTAAAGAGAAAGAGAGATGGAGTTAGAGAAAGAAAGAGAAGGAAAGGTGATAAAGTGTAGAAAGGGGGTAGAAAGGAAGAAATAGAATGTAGACAGGGTAAAATAGAGCAAAAGGAGATTATGTAAGGAGAGAAAAGATATGTGAGGATATATATATATATATATATATAAGTTATAAAAATATATATGGCAATTAAGCTACACAGAATATTTCGCATTGCATCCACGTTAGGATTCGTCAGGCTTATGCAAAGAGTTGTTTGCCATATATATTTTTATAACTTACTACCTAGCTCTACCTATGTATTTAGCACTGTTGAAGTAAATACTTAAAGTTTAAGCATAAAATTATACTTTCGTACATTAATTTGTGTGATTAAATGAAGTAGTCATTATATATATATATATATATATATATATATATATATATATATATACATACAGGGTGACCCCCCCCAAAAAACGGCCCCGCGTACACTTTATTAATTACAGTTGGGGACCGTTTTTTCACCCTGTATATATATATATATATATATATATATATATATATATATATATTGTAGGTATTTAATTATTATAGTAAAAACATAATTGTATATATATATATATATATATATATATATATATATATATATATATATTGTAGGTATTTAATTATTATAGTAAAAACATAATTGTATATATATATATATATATATATATATATATATATATATATATATATATAGAGAGAGAGAGAGAGAGAGAGAGAGAGAGAGAGAGAGAAAGAAAGAGCGAGGAGATTAATGTAATTATTTCTAAGATACAGGTTCAATCCTGTGCTCATAAAAAGGATATAGATAATTTGTATATTTTCTTAATTATGAAAATTATCTACAGATTATTTTGAAAAATAAAATGATGTACAAAATTAAATAATAGCTGATATTGATATTTGACACCAACATATGAGAAATATGGAATTTATTTATTTAGCCTAATTGAGGATCATCAATTACTCTAATCAATATTCACATTTTTAATTTAAAGGAAGAGAAAACAAACAAAAAAATAAACAAGTAAAATGGTATATACAGGGTGTCCTAAAAAGATGTATACACACTTTAAATAATTTTAAACCAGATGTTTGTTTTTCTTTGCAGATTAAACTCATCGATCTTAATGATGGCAGCAAGGCTAATCTTTGAAGAAAAAATCATTCTAAAATGCTACTAGAAGCATGAAAACGCTGTTAAAGTGCAAAGACAGTTTAGGAGTATGCATACATCTTTTTGAGACATCCTGTATATATATATATATATATATATATATATATATATATATATATATATATATATATATATATATATATATATATATATATATATATAACTACTTCATTTACTCACATAAATTTAATATACGAAAGTATAGATTTATGCGTAAACTTTAAGTATTTACTTCAAAAGTGCTCAATACGTAGGTAGAGCTAGTTGTGGTTGCTTCTTGTTTAAAAAACACCATATAAAAACAACACTAGCGAATAAATACTGGGAACTCAAAGAAAGCGGACATTCGCCGGTAGTCGAATGGAAAATAATGAGACAAGCTACCACGTGCAGACATTTAGACGACCCATGTAAATTATGCCTCCATGAAAAATTTGCTATCCTGTACTTTAAAGAACCTCAAAATCTATTAAACTGTAGACGAGAAATAGCAAACAACTGTGTTCACAAAATAAAACTTACTCTAGGATAGCGATACAAAATAGCCTTAAAACTAACAATAACAATAGAAAACAAACAAATAAATAAATTAAATAAACATGAATACACATAAACGATCACACATATATGTATATATATATATATATATATGTATATATATATATGTGCATGTATGTGTGTACACATAGGTATATTTATATATATAAAAAAAAAAAAGGAAGGAAAAGATCTACCTTAAACCACTAACCTAGTTCTAAAACAGATCCTTTGTTCGATAAAATGCATGCCCATTGGCTGATAGGAGGGGGCGCGGTGGATACTAGAAAGCTGATTGACTAACTAGAAATCCTCAACATATATAATAACAAGAAGCAACCACAAAATTCGTGCATAAGCCTGACGAATCCTATAGTGGATGAAACGCAGAATATTCAGTGTAGCTTAATCGCCATATATATTTTATAAATTATTATATATATATATATATATATATATATATATATATATATACCTAGCATTTCATAGAATCCAACATATAAAGTTATCTTGTAAATTTTACAAAGTTAAATCCAAATAGCATTTAAACTGACAAAGCAAACTTTAGTTCTGACTAGCCTGTTTTCATTGGTAATCTCTGTACCATGTTATTAGTAATATAATAACGTTATTTGCTGCAATATATTTAAAAATATTACTTAGTCTATATGAAACATTCTTAAATAATTATCTGAAAGTAAAAAATCATTTTAACTTGTAGAATATAATAGAAGTGTTTAGGTTAAGTTTTAAAATGTGGAAACATGAAAATTAAAAACTAAAATGACTTCATTGTGTCTGGGGCAAAGCCGTATGGGATAGCTATTACAAAATGATAATAAAATTCAGTTATTTCATTAGATAGACCTCAAAATTGTCCTTATAAATGCGTTCTTTTTTCATTATTTCTGAATTCATGCTGTTTATTCTTACCGGATAATTTCTTTTTATTGGATTATGTCATTGACTCTTCAACTATTAGAACACCATGTAATAGCGAATTAGATTTTATTTGTTTTCTTTTCAATAAACATGCATAATACTCAAAGATAAAATTAAAAAATATTTATTTAATTGGTTATAAAGATTCTAAGATCTATTTTATTTTATAGCTATAGTATTACCTCTTGAGAGAAAAAAGTTGTTGTTGTTATTATTATTATTATTATTGTTGTTGTTGTTGGTGGTGGTGGTGGTGGTATTATTGCTATTATTATTGTTGTTATTATTGTTGTTATTTTTGTTGTTATTATTATTATTATTATTGTTGTTGTTGTTATTATTATTATTATTGTTGTTGTTTTTGTTGTTGTTGTTGTTATTATGATTATTGTTGTTGGTATTATTATTGTTGTTGTTATTATTATTATTATTATTGTTGTTATTATTATTATTATTGTTGTTAGCTTTATTATTATTGTTATTGTTATTATGTTATTATCATTGTTGTTGTTGTTGGTATTATTATTATTATTATTATTATTATTGTTGTTGGTATTATTATTATTGTTGTTATTATTATTATAGTTGTTATTATTATTATTATTATTATTGTTACTATTATTATTATTATTATTATTATTATTGTTGTTGTTGTGATTGTTGTTGGTATTATTATTATTAAGGATATAAGTATTTAGGAGTGCTAGAGGGTGTAGGCATCATGAACAGAGAAATTAAAGAAAAAGTCAGGAAGGAGTATCTTAGAAGAGTGAAACTAATTGCAAAGTCGAACCTGTATGGAGGAAATCTAATGAAAGCAGTAAATGCATGGGTAGTCAGTGTTTTGAGATACAGTGCGGGAATTTTAGAATGGTCTGACAAGGATTTGCATGCCATGGATATCAAAACAAGAAAAGTTTTAGCAATGTTTGGTATATGCCACCTTCGAATTAACATAGCAAGGTTGTATCAAAAGAGGAAAGATGGTGAGAGAGGATTGAAAAGTGTAAAAGATTGTGTTAGAACCGAGGAGATGTCGTTGAAAGAGCATATGGTTAGAAGTGGGGAGTAGATGCTTAAGGTTGTGGCCAATGAAGTGGAGGTATGTGAGACCAAGGCTGATTATGTGAAACGTATGGATAGAGAAAGGGCAGAGGAACTGGCTAGGAAGAAAATGCATGGAAGGTTCTTCCAGGATATAGCAGAAGTGGCTGATGAAAGATCATGGCAATGGCTTAGAGCTGGGTATCTGGCTAATAGTACTGAAGCTTTTGTTTGTGCAGCACAGGAACATTAGGAACACGATTGTTCAAAAAAGTGGTTCTAGGAGAAGAAATTGCTGCAGAATGCCGGATTTGTGGTAAGACCTCAGAGTCAATTTCGCACCTTGCAGCAGGGTGTAGTGGACTGGCCCAAAGAGAGTACCGCAAAAGACATGATCGCATGGGACTCCGGATATATTGGGAGGTGTGTAGGAGGGTTGAAGTGAAGTGTGCTGGAAAATGGTTTGAGGAGGTGCCTAATGAAGTGAGAACAAGTGAGGATGGCAAGGTAGAGTTATGGTGGGACAAAAGTGTCATAACGACCAAGCAATTGGAACATAATCGTCCGGATTTGGTCGTCATTGACAAGGTTTCAAAAAACTGGCAGATTGTAGACTTCTCAGTACCCTGGTATAGGAATGTGAGAGAGAAGGAGAACGAGAAGTGGAGCAATTATGCTCCATTGGCCTTGGAGATAAGGCATATACACGGGGTTAAAACACAAATAATCCTGGTCGTAGTTGATACACTAGGAGTAGTATCAAGTCGTCTGGAAGGACAATTGAAAAAACTACAAATCCCCGATGTTTTAGGTGGCCTTCAAACCTCTGCAATTATAGGTACCACCAACATCCTTAGGAAAACCCTTGATCTTTGAAGCTCCTGGTTTGAAGCCGGGATTAAGGGAAGTCCTCTGGAAATGAATCCCATCCCTTTCCAGAGAGACGTTCATAAACGAAATCAGAATTATTATTATTGTTGTTGTTATTATTATTATTATTATTATTGTTGTTGTTGGTATTATTATTATTATTTACTCACTCACTAGGAGTAGTTAGGCAATAATCAAAGATTTCTCCTGGAGAAAAACTTATGGTGTTCTATGGAGTCTGAGTGACAACAGGTCTCCCCAGATTTCCAGTACTCTCTATCTCTTTCGATAACCTTTGCAGATGAATCTGTGTTATCGTAACGGCCGTTTACCGTTGATTCCTCATTGATATTATTATTATCATGATAAATGTGTCAATGTGCTTTTAAAATAAAGTTGCATATAGAATTCAGTCGGTGTGAACAAAGAAAATCATCTAAGTTATGCAAGCTTTAATAATGAGCAGAGTGAAATTAAGGGGGAAAAAAATAAAGAAACCAAAATTTTCTTTTTAATTATGTTTTTATATTGGCAAAATTTATTTTCTATTATATATATATATATATATATATATATATATATATATATATATATATATATATATATATATATATATATATATATATATATATATGACATGTTTCTTATTTCTCTACGACCTACTACTGTATAGAAATAAAGAGTTTAATACCACAGGTGATGCCAGTTGTCATTAGAACAAAGAAATGAGGGACACAAAAAATCCATTTTTGTTCTGACTCAATCATTAATTAAGACAGCAAATGACGAAAATAAAAAAATAAAAGCAAATGTGAACCAGTGTGTGTGTGTGTGTGTGCGCGCACACATAGCATAAAATATAGAAATTAGAAATATAAAAATAACTAGTCATTAATTATTGCAGAATATTGTTAAAAAAACTAAATTTCAATGGTCATGTTTAAAAAAAGAATCTTATCTCCGGTCATTCTTATGTCAAAGAAAAATAAATAAATAAAAGTGTTTGAATATATTACTACATTATGCATATAAAAAAAAACAACAACAAAAAAAAAAACACATAATGGTGTCCTCATCAGAATGGGTAAAGACAAATTCTTAGAGTTCCAGTTTATTTGTTTAATTTACAAGTTCTAAAAACGTGGCTAGTCTGAAGATCGATGGTTCTGAATAAGAGTTCTATGAGTAATCTAAAGCAGTAAAAGGGTTAATCAGAACAGAAAGCGAAAAAGAACTTTTGTCAAAGTTGCCAAATTGAACGATGAGGTTTATTTATAGCTGAAGTCAAAGAAAGAGAAAAGGAAACACCAGCTACCATTTGACCATCTACTTAAAACCAGCAAGTCCCAACCTTTGAATGGACAGAAAAAGGGCACCGGCTGAAGAATTTCTTCCTTATGGTTCATAGATTATGGTTCAAAGAAGTAAATTTTTATCTTTCAATAGAAAGGACACAGAGCTTCCAAATTTAGGTCAGAAAAAAAGTTACTGAATAAAAATTAGGAATAATAGAAGAAAGAATTTAATCAATAGAAATTATGATATATATACATGCCTGTGGATAACTGAATTTTTATTTATATATAAGCCAATTTTTATTTTTGTACCTTTTCTCCACGTTAAAAAAACGACCCTGGTGTCTAACTCTGTCCCGTGGGGAGGCATAGTAAATAGGTACAATAGGAGCATTCTGGCAAAAGAAATATTTTCCCCTAAGCATTCCGGCAATGTATTATTGTAAAATCTGCAAGCAGATAACGTTGGTAATATCCTTAATTATACTTTATATATATATATATATATATATATATATATATATATATATATATATATATATTAGTCATAAAAGAGACAGTTTCGCTGTATCACCATTTTTCAATATGCACAGACAAGCACGTACTTCAAGCTGAAATCTAAACTTTACTGTTCTAATAGCAAACATTACGCTATCAGCACACACTTACTACAAAGAATTAGATTAAAATATTTGTATTCAGTCAAGAGTGCTCTATTATTTTACAAAGAGCTAATGTTCCCTATCTTAAGTTGAGCATTTGGTAAGTGATATACAAATTACCATTAGCGTATGAAGCGATGCTCTTTGTGTAAACAAACTGAGCTTAGGTACTTTGGGCAACGCTAAAACATTGTTAATTCACTGCCCGCATAGCAGCCGCCGTATAGCGCAATGGTTAGAAGCTCCAACTGTCGTTTGGACGATTAGGTTTCGATCTTGGTTTGAGGTAGTTGTTTGTCTAGCCGCACTGATGAGCTGTGAACCAGTACTGTATGTGGATGACCCCCCCCTCTCTCTCTCTCTCTCTCTCTCTATATATATATATATATATATATATATATATATATATATATTAAAAAGCAACTATTTGTTAAGTCGCTTGACGAGGACATCTGATTTTAACTGACCATTTGTCCGAAATATTAGTATGTCCAGTCTTCGAGCCATGTAAATTTGTTTATATTAATAAATAAATGTTATATATATATATATATGCACACACAAAGGATAACATATTTTCTTAGAACGGAAGTTTTTATCATTGAATTTTTTTATGTATAAAAATCCTGACCGGTAGCTAGGATTAAAGTGCTGCATCTGTTCTCTCCTCAGTCGGTGAAGGAGACATTTGTGAACTAATGTAAATTAATTTCGTCACAATCCAGATAACCCATTCTGGAGGAAGCTGGATTTTTCCAACATTAAAACCCAACCTTTTATCTAACTCTGCTCTCGTGGATATATATATATATATATATATATATATATATATATATATATATATATATATATATATATATATATATATATGTTATGCATTTCGTCAGGGTTTCAGAAGACAAGTAACATGGTCGAAACGTTAATTAATCTGCATGGGTTTTTTCTGATATTTTTTTAATTTCACTTATAATAACTCTACGTATATATTGAGTACATTTGAAAAAAGACTTTTGTTTGATTTAATACATTTTAACTATATATATAATACAGGGTGTCCAAAAAGTCACTGAAGTCACCGCACCCCCCACTTCACCACAAAGACTTTATTTTTTATATCTTTCTATAATTTTAACACAATCTGACTAAGACATTGAGAAAGAAAAAAAATCGCAAAATTCAAACAATCTTTATGAAAAATAATGATTTTTAAATGTTGCCCATTTTCAGCTTCAACATTTATTTATTTAAAACTACACAGAAGGTCAGAAAAAACATTGGTAGGGTCGGTTTCAAGCCTAACATAAGGGGAACCAGTTATATATAATAAAAGAGGGAAATTATATAGAGATATGAACTAAAACTATTTATATACAAGAGCTGCAGTTAACTGAAAAAGTGTATCCAAATAATGTTAAATGTAATTATATCTAGAGATAATTATTAAAGTAACAAACGTATACAAGTGAAAACAAATAACCAAAAAATCCAAAAATAAATTCACAGAATGCTTAGACATTTGACAAGAGACAACAAACTTAAATAAAATGTCCACGAGCTTTGAAGAATCAAAAAAAAAAATGCAAGAAAATACAATATGAACCAAAAATCAACGTTAAAAAGAAAACTTTATTACAAAATAAGAGAGATCAAGTAAATTTGTCAGACAGATAGAGAACTCATAGCCAGAAACAAAGGAAGCTTGATTAAGACGTTTTCTTTTTTTTTCAAATTGAATCGGAGAAATGCGCACATCATGCACTCAGCTTTTAATTACACGAGCAAATTTTACAAAGAAACACAAAGAAGGAAAATATGATTTAAACTTCAGGTGGAAAATTCTGAAAAATTGTTTCTAAATACAAAACAGATTTTATGAATAAAAAAATTTTTTTTTTTCATTTCTCTATTGTAAAGAACAATACATATATCTTTATATGCTCGTATACAAACAAAAATATATTTGCAAAGTTTTAATTCAATGGATGTTACGTGATATTGAAGAAAAACATATTTAATATAAGTGTTTTCATTTCATCGTTGTGGATAAAATAATATGCTGACGACGGCTAAAAGCCAGAAACATGCATGTCCATCGGTATACTTTTATGCACGTAAAATAACATTTAATAATAATAATAATAATAATAATAATAATAATAATAATAATAATAATAATAATATTAATAATGAAGTAGTCACACATATATATATATATATATATCATAAATATATGAAGTAGTCATATATATATATATATATATATGACTAGTTCATTTTATCACAAAAATTAATATATGAAAATATAATTTTAAGCGTAAATTTTCAGTATTTACTTCAAAAGTGCTTAATACATAGGTAGAGCTAGGTAGTAAGTTATAAAAAGATATATGGCAATTAAGCTACACAGAATATTCCCCGTTTCATTCTTGTGAGAATTCGTCAGGTTTATAGATAAGTCTGACGAATTCTCACAAGAATGAAATGCGGATATTTTGTGTAGCTTAATTGCCATATATATATATATATATATATATATATATATATATATATATATATATATATATATATATATATATATAGATATATATATTGTGTTTTTTCATATGAGGAGAAATAGACAAGCAAAATAAGTTAAGACTACGTATATAGTTTTGCCAGTTAGAATGAAATCAAATGTAATTTCATGTATACTTTTATTAGCAAGTATATATAATTTATTCATCGATAAAACTATTTTTTCAAAAATTAGATGGCTATCACAAGGATTTTGATATATTTTCGACATGTATCAACAAGTTTTAGGAGACTTTACAGATATTTGCTTGCTAAGAACAAGCAAGTGTTAGACACTCACACACACACAATCACACTCACGTACGCATATCAGCACTCACACACACACGTGTGTGTGAGTGCTGATATGTGTAAGTGAGTGTGATTGTGTGTGTGTGTGTATGTATGTGTGTGTGTGTGTGTGTGTGTGTGTGTGTGTGTGTGTGTGTGTGTGTGTATCTTGGTAAACAAAGACTCAATTAAAGGAAGTTGCTAGTGCCTCCCTCCAAGAAAAGTTTGGAAATGTGTCAGCTTGCAGATCATTAATGGACCAGCTGTCTCTACTGGTGGACATAGCTGAGAGAGATAGATAGGTAGATAGATAGATAGATAGAGAGAGAGAGAGAGAGAGAGAGAGAGAGAGAGAGAGAGAGAGAGAGAGAGAGAGAGAAAGAAAGATATATGGAAGAAAGCCACAGTGATGTACTGCTGCTATGGTTGGCATCACAATCACCATCATTATCATCAGAAAAATCTGTCTTCCTGTGCTAACCTCAACCTCATCACCTAACCTCTCATCACCATCTCCTGCCACAAATTGGAGGGGGTGCTCTTCTCCTGAAAAACTTTCTCCAGAGGTAAGCCTTCCTTTGGAGAGGAAGGCTGCAAAGTATGAGCTATGGTGTTGATGTCAGGAGAAGAAACCTCATCTCCAACTATTTATCCAGCACCCCTAACCAAACACTTCACCGCACCCCCCACTTCACCACCAAAGCATCCCCACAGGAAAGTTGAGTATATAGAGCAGATCAAAGACATGTGTCCCCAGCTTTCAATCCTCAAGGGGCCAGCTTACTTCCTCTTAGACCTGTCCCCTTGGTAGAGCAAAGGAAGTTTTCATTGTCTTTGTGCTCATATCACCCCCTCCTTCAATCTAGCTGAAAAAATGTCACACAACATTCATCACCATCAAGGCAGTCATCTTTGACATTTTGGAAAATCAGTAAGAGGTTAGTACCCCATACCAAAACATAATAAAGTTTAAAATATCTAAGGGAAGAAGGGGTCAACTTCTGGCCTTTGCCATTGACTGGTTAATCTGACAGACCAGATTTAGCCAAACAAACTACTTTATAAGTTTCCTAAGCAATTTATGCAAGTGAAAACATAAACAAAACTATAAAGAGAAAACCTTTTAGATCTTTATGTACAAATCATATCAAAACTGATAATTAGAATTGATAAATTTGTTTATAACATTAAATAGTATAAAATCATCACCGTGGTGTATTTTAATAATGGTGTAATCATGAGAGGAGATTGCTTGTTTTATTTTAAGGAATATCAACTCTTTTTGGGTTATTTACTGCCAAATTCAATCATTTTTTTTTTTTCAAAGTTTTTATGCTTTAATTTCTTTATGTTTTCAAA